>NW_011340983.1:218781-226281 GCF_000735185.1 Notothenia coriiceps
AACATCAAGGAGGATACGTCCCAGCTGACCCAGAAAGCGAGCAGTTCTGGTCCTGGCTCCGTCATCTCACGCCTAGACTATGGCAACTCTCACTGGCTGGTCTACCTGCATGCCTCCGACCTCTGCAGCTCATCAGAATCGGCCAGCGGCTCGTCTGGATTCTTTAACCTTCCAAATTCTCCCACACCACCCCGCTCCTTACCGCTCCCTTCATCTGGCTTCCAGTAAGACGGCATAATCCTCTTCACAGCAATGGTACTTGCGTACCATGCTGTTGAATGGAGTCTGGCCCTTCTCCTACCATCCAGGAATGGTTATAACCGTACACGCCCAGCCACGTGCAGCTCGCTCTGCATCAGCCAAACGTCGCTGCACCCGCCACTGGAGGGGGACCAAGTTCTCAGCAAAAACACGTGGATTTGCTATCCCTGGCTCCAAAATGCTGCCGAAGGCGCCCATTGAAATCAGGACAGCAAGATAGCTCACCATCCTTGCCGCGCCCAGACGTGAAAACATCCTTTCCGACTCCACTCAGCGACCAGACACTGTAACTAACAAAGAACTGCTAACAACGTTGTCATAGGCCTAATAAACGGACGGCTATTCTAAAGCCAGTTGAGTTAGCCACTTTAAAATGTTTGGCCTCTATGAAACCTGAGTACTGATGCATGCTGTTTTCTCAAGGTTGTGATCTTCCCTGGTCGAATGTACTTATTAGTAAGTCGCTTCTGGATAAACACCGTCAGCTAAATCGCAATGTAATGTAATTACATTCCTTTACTTTAATTGTGGGAAGGGAGATAGCCCCCATTGCTCTGCTGAACTGTCATCCATCAAACCGGGGGGTCATATGTCATTATGTGTTCCCATCTTTATCTGAAGTTGATCCATGGATTATATAAGAATAGGTATCCGCAAAAGTATTCAACCGTGGGACTTCCGGCAACAATCTTCGATTCTGATCATCAGCAAAGATGTCTTTATTGAGATAAGATGAGTCAATACGTGACAGACGTTTTCAAAACCGTTTATGTCTCCGTACTTCCCAATGCCAACGCCTACGCAATGCACGAGCGTTAGAGAAAATACGGGCCTTTCCACAACATAACAAGTTTGACTTCTTCCGCAAAAAACAAAATAACAAGTTCAATTAACCATTTTTCTCACTGCACACATTCACGTCACGCGTGAGCCCCTGCGAGGGTCATCAGAGACGAAACATCACAAAAACCGTGGCCACGCCTTTTACTGTTCTCGGCCCTCGCCGACGCGAGATACCTTCTCGTGCGCACCTTAGTAACTCGAGCGGCCCACGAGTACTAAAGCTGCGCACGAGGTTACTAAAGCGTGGCCCTCGTTTTCGTGCGTGTGATTGGGGTGGGGGGGCGGGCGCATTCGTTGTATGATCACTCATCATGTCCGTTCCCGGTGCCCCCGGCACGGACGATCAAAACTCGCAGATTGAAGCATTAACGAAAATTTGCTTTCATTTGGGATAGCATATAAAAACTATGGAGAACACCAGATTGTGTTAAATTACCGCGTCGTCAAGGCATTTGAAAACAAATGCCGGATGGTGTCGGACACACCGAACTCGCACAGAGTAGGTGACCCAGATGTCGCTTTGCGCGGGAACCTGCACAGCATTTTCACGACTTTTGTGCGTCCCGCAAATTGAGAACGATGTCCCGTGCATATTTTCAATTTGATTGGCGTAACAACGCTTTTCTAAAATCAGCTTTATACAATGGCTCGTTGCGAAAGGCAGGGAAGGCTATCATCACCGGCGGTGTGTGCTTGCTGAAAATCAAACTGTAACACACGCGGTGCTGGTCAAGTGTTACCAAGTGAGAGTAACTCACTCACACACAATCCCGTCCGTCCCAGCCAAACAGGACAACAACCCGAGAAAGTCAGTCAATAACGCAGGCCGACGCAGCAGTTAATGAAAATGGAGGAAACTCGAACTAACAGCTAAGAAGAAAAGAGAGCTGCAATACAACAAAGACTGGAAGAACACTTAACCCGTGGGTGCGAAGCCAGTGCAGATTTTTTGGCATCTTCTGCAAGAGAATTTTCTATTTCACGAGGCGGTGAAATACGACGGTCAATAAAGACAACAGAGAATGCATTCTTCACAAGAAACGTGTCGCTCAACAAAAGAGACATCCACACTCTATGGAGACAGTTCCTACTCAACCAAAAAATGATGGCCACTGCAGACAAGGTAAAGTAGCAGAAATAACAAGTGTTTACCATCAGTGGCAACACTCCCAAATCATACCCCGGTCACCAATGCTGTGGGTAACAAGCTAGCGCCCGACCATTTTTCCCCAGGACTCTGAGATAGAAATAGAACAAGTCATGTGGTCGCTAACAAAAGCAGCGTCCATAATAAGCAGATGTGCCTTGCCCCTGCCCTCGGTGGAGAGTGTTTGACAGAGTTAAAGACAACCAGTGGTTCTACAGGTGACCAAAATAGCCCACGAACACACACCTGTTGTTGCTGTGATGACCAAAACTGAAAGCTATTTTATTTATTAATTATGTTTTTTGAGATGTTTCCTCCTGCCAGTTTTAGATTTGTATTTATGGTTTTATCTGTTTAGCCCATTAATTTATGTTGACCATTACTTTTACAGGTAATACACTAGTTCGAATAGGAGATTGCATTTTAAAACAAGCTGAAGTGAATAATGCCTGCTGCCTTGTTAGCCTATAGTTGTACTTTTCTTTATCAAAGATACTAATTGTTACTGCATTTTGACTTCACTTTATCTGTCATTGTTTATTTGGATGCTCGTTGAATAAACCAAATGAACGACAATAACGAAATGAGGATGTTTTTTTCCGGGTGCTGAGTGAGAGGGTGTCCACACTTGCGTCGCCACCACAAAGCATATCTCCTTGTCCCACTTTAGTTCTGGTTGGGCACCCTGGTCAACCCTAACACCAGAGCCGGAGCTGAGTACACACACACCACACACACAGTCACCCTAACACAGAGCGGAGCTGAGTACACACACACACACACACACACACACACACACACACACACATCATGCGCCTCGGTGACAGGACATCTCCTTCATAAAACGAGGGGGAATACTCTGGTAGTTCTATGTTTATAGGTGTCTGTGCTTAAACGTAGCAGCCTCGATCTCTATTCAGCTGTTCTAATGAAGGGAAACGCAGTGAAGTAAACGGTAAAAGGCATAGCTCTTTGCAGCTGGTGCTGCTCTTCTCAGATTCTGCTGAGTTACACGTTACTGCCTCCAGAGCCCTGTACGACGAAGCCAGTTCAACAGACCCTTGATATGTTCGATTTACCCGGCTTAACTAACCCTAACAAACGCGATGTCCATAAGCGGTCCCACGAAGCTGGTTATCAAGTCAGTAAATCAACCAGGGTTTCTCTGACCGGCTGAGAGCGGGTTCACGTGAAAGGGACGGGGTTAGCAACATTTGACCAATCTCAAACATGGAGACGCGTGCTGACAGCGCAGCGTCATACTTCATGAATGAATAGTGTAAATAGCAAATCCTGCTTCGTAGTACAGGCCACTGGTGCCGCAGAGATTTCATAAAGTGAAGGAGGTTTTCCTTGTATAAAACAGCTGTGGGCAGCAGATACTGTGAGTCACGGACAGGAATCCCTCAAAACGAGGCCAAGCTTTATTAACTCGTGCGCACGCTTTATTAACTCGAGCGCACGCTTTATTAACTCGTGCGAACGAGAAAGTAAAACGTGGCCACGTTTTATTTATTTTTCTCTCAATGAGCCCTCCAGGGCTCCGTAGCGACCCACTCGAAACGGGTCCGCGACCCACTTTTGGGTCGCGACCCACTATTTGAGAACCACTGCGCTAGACCTTTATGATTTAGTGGAAATTACACACTTAATCAGAAGTGGTGAAATTGCACTGCAGGGCAGAGCCGGCCATTTTACTCTGAATAAAAAAAGTGCTCTCTTAAGAAGATGTCATGGCTCAACTGCATTTGTGATGGTGCTGACCCCCACAGACTGCAACACACACACACACACACACACACACACACACACACACACACACACACACACACACACACACACACACACACACACACACACACACATACACTCAGTGCCAATGTGTGCCCATTACGGTTCCATATATTTTGCATGAAGGGATTTATTTCTCTCACTCCTTGCTGCAGTTGCAGAAAAGGTCAAGCACGCGTTACATCCGTCAAACTGGTACTTCTGAGTCAATACATCAACCTGACAGAACGTGTCAAAGTATCTGCTTTATTGTCAGGTGTTAAATCAACAAATATTGGTTTTAGTATTACAGGATTACTTAATGCCACCTGTTCTTAAGTAGCTTCTTCTCTTAATTCAACATTGTTTTCCAAAAGCTCTTACTAAAGGATAAATGTTGGTGTAGGCATACAGAAAACTAAATCCAGAGATGTAATTATGAGCATTTATTTTCATTTTTAATTAGAAGTTACAGGTTCAAGCTTAATGACGTCCATTTAAATAAAAAACACCCTTAAATATGTTGATTTGAATTCCACTTGAAATGTGGAAACCATGAAAAAACAATGTCTTATGATTGTATTAAATAACATGTATTTCCTGTCTGAACCAGGTTCAGACTTGTTTTGCATGCTTCTTTTCTTACATCCTTTGTGAAAAATAACTTCTAAATACTTCATAACCTGCTATCCATGTGGGTCATTTAAGCTGTTTCTGAGAGATTCACAGATGTTATTTTGGGAAAAGTATGCTTGCTTTTTCCTTTTGAAACATACATAATGCATGTTGTTGTCTCCGTTACCCTGCAAAGGCTCAGTAAAAACAGGTTTGAACCCAAAAGCTTCACTCTGAAACCAGGCCTGTTAAATATAAATTTCAAGTTGATTTTAGGTCAGGCTAGAGAGCACAAGTCCAAAGACAGGCAGGAGAAAGGGACTGTTTCATCCCACAGGCCATAAGACTATTAAACACCTGAACTTTTTAAACAACATCCATAACATTCATCTGGCTGCTACTTAGAAATAATTTATCTAATATATCAAATTCCAATCACTTGTATATAGACTCTTATTGCACTATTCCACTATTTTACTCTTTTTCTCTTTATATTTACTTGCACTATTTTTTCTGTTTTTCTGTTTTATTGTGTTGCACTGTTGGAGGAGCCTGTGACCTAAGATTTTCATCGTCATAACTACACTGTAGCTACGTAAAAATTACTAATAAAAGCCTTGAACCTTGAAGAAGAGCCACCTGCCTGGCAATAATATATATGTTTGTGGGACAGTGGAGGTGGGAACTGGTGTGATTTTGTGATGGGGGTTACTGAAGTGTCTGAGAGCACAGGATAGATGTTAGTAGATGGCAGGGGGGGGGAGGAAACAAGGAAAATGTGAGAGTAGGAATTGGCAGACATTGTGACATTCCCAATCTTTATCTATCAAACTGACCTTTTTGCCGCACCTCTCCTCTCCTTTATTCCACTTCTGTCCTTTACCCTCTCATATGTCACTGCTCCCATTCTCCTGATTGTGTTTGTCTCCTCTATCTCTCGCTCTAGGGGGTGAGGTAGGGACCCCGAGGTTCACCCAGTATTTCCGTGGCAGCCTGTCAGGTCTGACAATCCGACCGGGCCGCATCGAAACCCAGAAGGTTATTTCCTGTTTGCAGGCTTGCAAAGAAGGCCTTGATATTAACTCCCTGGAAAGCCTCGCCAAGGACATCAAGGTGCATAGAAACAAACCCACTTAACACTTAAAAATGTCATGTCGATGTGGCACAAATCTGCTCTCATCGTCAATGTTTTAACGAGGATTCAAAACAGTTCATTAACTGTCCAAAGAAATTGGGATTCAACATGTAGTTCCAAAAATCCTCAATAAGTGTTTTAAATCACACTAAAAAGTATTACAATTAGTACGTTTTACTGTAAGTACTGCCTTACATTTTTCAGCCATCCAATATTTTCATTCATTTAATTTCACAGATACTAGACACAAGTTTTTTAATTGGACATCCTTTTTGGTGAAAAATACAAAAAGGAACATTGAGTCTTTTCTAACTTGCTTCATATTTCCTGTATTTTTTTTTATCTGGTTCTATGTTTCACTTTCCATAACAGCAAGTTTTAAAGTCATTTGTAATGACCGATGTTAGAAATGTACCATTATCAATGTATTGGTAGTGTTTATTCATCAAAATCCACAATAAAATGATATATAGACCCAACCCTAGCCACCAGAAGAACTCATCTGTCACTTCTAAGCAGAACAGGATGTAACTCGATATAACTTAGCTAATAAACAGTCTAGTAAAAGCTATTGTTGCACATGTTTTCCCTCAAAAGACACAAAATGTAAGTAAGCTTAACCACATTGTCTGAATCTGGAGATCTGAACGTCTCTTTGTGTTTCTTTGTGTCTCCAGTTCCATTTTAACCCCGCTCAGTCCGTGCTGGTGGTGGAGGGAGAGGATCTGGACAGCATCAACACAGCCATGACCAAAGTCTCCTACATTAACTCTCGCCAGTTCCCTACATCAGGCCTTCGACGGCTGCACATCACCACCACAGTACAGTAAGTGCAAACACAATTAGAGCATGTATTTTCAATCACTTCATTTTTATATTTTCACATTTGCTTCCCCGCTGGGTCACTGTCACTGAGCAGTTGTGAGATTCGGCCCTTGCTTTCAGAAAAAAACATCAGGAGAACAATTCATCTTTATCAATATAATTGCGATGTACAGATCTGTGGCTTCATGCTGTTTGTGTGGGTGTGGATTTTAACTTTTCATCAATCACATCTTTGTTGCACATTTACTAGGTATCCAGTTAATGAATAAAATGTGGGATGATCCGTATATAATATAGGACAAGTTTGTCAAATCATGTAACCTACAAACAGCCAGAGGAGTTTTAAAGTATTAACTGAAGGCTCTTTCAGATGTGGGGTCTGTCTTGTCTCTGTCTTTAAGCCTCAAAACTCCCATTGCGATGGCAAAGATGGATCATTAGTGCAAAAACTATTAAAGCATGAAACAGAGCAGCTGGCCGTTAAGGACATTAAGCCTTCGGGTGAACACAAAGGGCATCTTGCTAGCGTCTACTTGTACTTGCTTTTTGTTTCTATCTTTTTTCATTCCTCCGTTTTCTGTTTTTCCGCTGTATATCTTTCTGTGATTCTATCTCCTTATTTAATTCGATTTGATTAGACTTTGTCTTTTCCCCAGGAGTCTGATGTCAGTTAGTGAGTTTGTCCAAACTCCAAAGCGCATTATCTTGACATACTGTAATGAAATCAAAAAGCACTCTGCTGGTCCACAACAACGTATCATGAAAGTAGCTGCCTCCTTGATATTTGCAAAGGATATTAAAAGGATTAAAACTTATCTCGTTGGTGCCCCCTGACATTTTCTTTAATGCCATCATCTGAAAGAACTCCCCTTACATGCATGACATATGATAATGTGATGGACAG
>NW_011340983.1:231281-237534 GCF_000735185.1 Notothenia coriiceps
TGATAAGCAATCTGAGGCTCCTGTTTTAAGGAATAAGCTGCTAGCAAGATCAATGAAACCCTATGGAGAGCTGTGATAGGCTGTTTGTTTTCTTAAAGCATATTCAAGTATTAAGCATAATTTAGATACATTTGATTAATTTTGCTAACTTCTAACTTAACTTATGAGGCAATATACCTCACCAGGGCTTTGTATGTTTTTCTGTATGTGGCCCTCGGTGGAAAAAGTGTGGACACCCCTGCTGTATTGGTTCCCTCTATAGCAATTGTTTTTATGACCTTTCTTTGCACAAGGATAATGGTTTGCCCCCCTCCCCTCTACAGGTCAGTGTCCTTCACCACTCAGCACCTGTGCATGTCAATCACATGGCCGCCCAAGCTCCGTTCATGAGACCGGTCCATCACCCTCTCATGATACACGCGCTCAACTCACACATGTCAGGTAAGACAGTAATGTCAGTGTGTTTTGAATGTGCCCTGTCCGTTAATCAGACTATTATTCGGAGTTAAAACAAAGGTTCATATTAATAGTTAACAGTGAAAACCTCTTTTATATTTCCTAAAAGTTCATCTATATTGTTCTGTTTTTACTGTACAGCAGTTGGCCTCAGATCCACTTCCACACTACAATGAATGATTACAATGCACATTTAGATTTGTGTGCCTTTGTTCTCTGTTCCAAATGATCAAGCTAGACAAGATGATTAAACTGGAGATTGCTCTGTCGTAAAGCTTTGTCTACTTGAGTTGCTGCACGCCCAGGGCAATGAAATCTAAGAGTAAGATGTTATAGGTGAAAAGAATGAAGGTCAAAACAAGACTTGTAAAAAGAGGATGTTTTATTTAAGGATAAGTTCACAGAGAGAAGGAAAACAGTGTATATCATGATGACTACTATTACTTTTGAAAGATATTAAGATAAAGCCAAAATGTCAGAGATCTACAGCCTGAGCAGACTCAGTTGTACCTCCATAAATATATTATATAACATAGAGAGTTATATTGGCTCTCCACTTCTCCTTCAGGATCAGCGCCTCCAGCAGCCACAGCTGTTATCGTGGTGTGTATCGCCGCCCTGGTGGTGATCGTGGTGATCGGCGTGTACAGGATCCACGCCACGCATCAGGAGGGGTCCAGAGAGGAGGAGGAGGAGGTCAAAGAGACTGAGGAAGACTGGGACAACTCTGCACTCACCATCACTGTCAACCCCATGGAGGTTAGGATAGATCAGTGTTTCTCAAACTTTTTCATACCAAGCAGGACCACTTAACCAATAAAAAACACTCACGGACCACCTAACTCCACAGATATCCCAAATCACATCATTTTTCTAGAACAGATTACAAATCGCCTGAAAATGGTGCAAACAAGTGGCAACATGTGTGACGAAGGTGTTGCGCTGGGCTATATCATTAAATGAAACTTAAGCTCGCTCCATTGTGGAGATATTCCTGCGAGAGTGCGGAAAACCTAAATGTATTCATTTATTTCAAATGTGAAATTTTACCAATGGACCACTAGGAGGCGCTCACGGACCACCAGTGGTCCGCGGACCACACTTTGAGAAGCACTGGGATAGATTGACATTGTATTTTTATTCCTGAACTGTGCTACTCCATCACTGCGAGTGGGACCCAGGTACCCCTCAAAAACACGCCTGTTTGCTATCCTGGCTCCTAAAGGTTGGAACGAGCTCCCTATTATAATAATATGTGAGGGTCTAAGGACAGAGGGTGTCGTTTATCTCATACTGATATTCTGAACAATCTGTGTTGTTGTATTAGCTGTAAAGTGTCTCTACTGTAGGCTATTGTTATTATATGTACAGCACTTTGGCTCGACCAAAAATCGTTTATAAATGTGCTATATAAATAAAACTTGATTTGATTTGATAATAATAATAATAAAGCTTTATTTATATAGCACTTTTCATACAACACATGCAGCTCAAAGTTAAAAACAATCGACAAGAAATTATTTTAAAGAACAAAACAAACACCAAGTGAACATATAGGTACAACAGAAAGAAAAAGAAAAAGATTAAGACCTATAAAATAAATAAAACAATATAAAGATAGGTAAATAATAAAGACTAAAAGAACATTTAAAGTGCTAATAAAAAGCTAATCTAAAAAGATGTGGTTTTAGCTGTCGTTTAAAAATGTCCACTGAGTTGACATCAGGACAGCAGAAACTCTCCATATCTCCCGTCGCTAACTGAAAACACACCTATTTCGACTGTACCTTGGCAATGAAATGATTGCTGGGAAAAAAGGGGGGAAAGCACTTATTGAGTTATTTTAGGCTTCGTAACTTATTCACCAGCACTTACGCACGTATAATATTGTTTGAAGTGAATGTATCTGCACTTTCCTTGTTGTTCCGAGTTTGATTCTTTATGCTTTTTGCACTTATTGTAAGTCGCTTTGGATAAAAGCGGCTTTTATCCAAAGCGACTTACAATAAGTGCAAAAAGCATAAAGAATCAAACTCGGAACAACAAGGAAAGTGCAGATACATTCACTTCAAACAATATTANCATCACTGCTGTCTGACTCGGCACTCGTCATGCCTCCCACCTGTTCCTCCTCCTCTTCTTCTTCTTCCTCCTCCTCCTCACGTTCTTCTTCTTTTACATCAAGTGCCTGAGCTCCTCCGAGGTTCTAGAAAACAAAGCATGATTTAGTAAAGTCACGACAGTTATCAAATAGTGACNGAGGAGGAGGAACAGGTGGGAGGCATGACGAGTGCCGAGTCAGACAGCAGTGATGAAGATGAAGAGGGGGGAGAGGAAGAAGAGAGAGAAAAGGTGGAAGAGAGGAAGCAGAAGGGAAAACTAGAGTGGGACAGTTCCTCCATAACGTACTGACCACACACACATAAACACATATCTGCACATTTAAACACACTTTACATGCCCATCGCTCTCACGCGCGCGCACACACACACACACACACACACACACACACACACACACATACACATACACATACACACACACACACACACGTTGATGCAGACATTACTTCACGCTCGCTACAGGTACACAGAAACAAAATCTCTGATCAAATAATTTACAATCTGTTGCTGGAACAAACACTGACCCTTCCCACGTTGTCATTGTTAATGACTCATCTCCCTCTGCTGAAGCACAGCTTTCTCATTATGTGGAGAATCAGCTGATAAAATGAATCTAAGCTCTTACATTTTGCGACACAAATTCTCTCCGTTTCTAACTTCAACACAAAGATAATGTGGGCTTTGATCCCAATATTTAATATGTGCAATTTTCCTCAGATTACTTTTATATTGTTTATTTTATATTTTAATCAGATTGTCTGCAAACTGGTGAGTTATTAGCAGATTTATCAGAGAGATGTATCCATATACAGTACATGTGTTAATGTATCCATAAACGTTTTAAAATATAATTCCTTTGGCCTTTATAATAGGTATAACATAGATGTCCCTCAGCGTATATCCTCTGTTCTCATAACTCAAACCTCTCTTTCTCTGAGAACATGTTACCTCTTGAAATAAACATTACACATCTGTCCTGATTTATATCAGCAGAAATGTTAACCGTCTAATATTGTCTCCCTTTAGTTTCTCAAAAGTATTTTAAGGTGATTGAAAGGTTAAAATACTCTTAGAAACAAAAGTGCTGTTTGTTTGCATCTGTCTGTGTACCAAATCTCTCCATACTGTGGCCTATTGTAGCTTTCATTGTTATACAGAAATAGAAGAAATAGTACGGAGATGTTTCCGTGTGTGTTCTGTTTAATTTAAAATAAAATAGTAAAGGGAGCCCTCTATGCAAGTATGGGCCCAGTATAAAGGACCAGTACACAGAAACAAGGGCACTGCATTCATCGACTCTTTCAAACAAAATGGCTGTCACCCCATTTCTAACATTACCCTAGAAGATGATGTGTGCTTTTAACGTTTAATATCTGCCACTTCCCTCAGAGTACTTGTATTTATTTGGTTTATTTTTTAATAACAGACGGTTTGTAAAATGATAAGTTATTAACAGATCCAAGAAGAGTTTTGAGAGATGTGAGTGACGTGTAATAAAACAACTTTTACTTTCATAACATCTCCACTCGGTACAGAGCTGAGATGTTAAGGTTTTTTGACTTTCTAACAACTCTTCAGTCAGACGCGGGACCATTTCTTTAGGGAAATGAAAATGACAGGTCCTCACTGCAGACTCTAAAAACGATTATCTCCTTATCACTCGACCCATACATGTGTTAGCAAACCACATGTTATTAGCCTTGTCTTGTTTCTCATCACTTAGTCCTGTTAAGCAGGGGCCGCAGCATGGAGCTAAGGTGGCACACTTTTTCGGATTAAACAATAGTGTTCTAATATGTTGTGAAACTGTCTCGCATTGGACGCAAATCAAGACCTGTCGAACGATATCTCACTAACTCTCGAAAATATATTTGTAAAACCGACCTAGGGTCTTTTTCAGTTTTCAGTTTGTGATGCAGGATTTTCCCTAAAAGTTTCCCTTATGTCTGAGTAAGGATCACCTCGACTACATAATTAAAGTTTATTTATCAGAACATGATTTTGTTATCGAAAGAATACTTTACGACTTAACTTAATGAGTTGAATGCTGGAGAAAACAAGTGTGTTTATCCATCTCACTTTATCAAGTCACCTCTCTGCACAACTTCACCAGAACTAGCAGTAGTGGAGACTTCTTTGATATTAATTCCTTCTTTTAAAAATCAATATTGCATATCAAGTACACTTGATTTAATCCAATGCGTTTGTCTGCATTTCATTTCTCTAAATGTAACTCCTTACACATTCCCGTTTCTACTCTGATTGCCAGTGATCACCCCTGAGGTCTGTGACTGACGCGTCTCCTGTCCACATGTCCCTCCCTCTGTCCTCCTTTAAGCACCTGTGATTGTGATGTCATAATTGTGAGACAACTACCTTGTTTCCCCTCGTTCCCCTCTGTCATATTGTGCTTCTGAAAGAGGAAAAGATTCTTTTACATATAAAAAATAAACCCTGTAAAAATGTTCAAGACAGTTATTTTATATATCCGTTTCTTTTTCTTTTTGTAAACAAAATGGTCGGGATGTCTCTCTCTTTAGTGGTAATCCTACTGATTTCTGTATATTGACCAATAAAGACTTGTTTTAGACTCTACTCAGATCTCCTACTTGTTTTTGCACTAGGCATCTGACCTGTGTGTGTCTGTGTGAGAGCGTGTGTAAGTGTGTGTGTGTTCTCCCACAATAAATGAAATATGCATCCTTATTACATCTTCAAATTGTGTTGTATAATTGAACTTCAGACAATGCTGAATAATAGCATTTGACATAAATTCATAACCTTTAATAAAGCTGCATAAAACAATCTGCAGATTATGTTCAGTACCCCTGATCTGGTCTGGCTAGTAATATAATACATAGTCAAATTGGAAAAGAGATTAAACTTGTAAATTAATGCATATTATCAACAAGTCCAGCTGTAAGTGAAAGATTGACTCTTCACACACAATTGTGTGTAACACTGGATCCAACAGGGTCCTATCTCCACATTATCAAAATGGTGGAGTATTAATGATACTACAAAAAAAGAACAAAGTATATTTGATATTAATGATGATTTAACAATCTACTGCATCATGTACAGGACTGTCTCAGAAAATTAGAATATTGTGATAAAGTTCTTTATTTTCTGTAATGCAATTAAAAAAACAAAAATGTCATACATTCTGGATTCATTACAAATCAACTGAAATATTGCAAGCCTTTTATTATTTTAATATTGCTGATTATGGCATACAGCTTAAGAAAACTCAAATATCCTATCTCTAAATATTAGAATATCATGAAAAAGTATACTAGTAGGGTGTTCAACGAATCACTTGAATCGTCTAATTAACTCGAAACACCTGCAAGGGTTTCCTGAGCCTTGAAAAACACTCAGCTTGGTTCAGTAAACTAAATCACAAGTATGGGGAAGACTGCTGATCTGACTGCTGTCCAGAGGACCGTCATTGACACCCTCCATCAGGAGGGTAAGACACAAAAAGAAATTTCTCAAAGAGCAAGCTGTTCACAGAGTGCAGTTTCAAAGCACATCCACAAAAAGTCTGTTGGAAGGGGGAAATGTGGCAGGAAACGCTGCACAACCAAGAGAGATGACCGCAGCCTTAACAGCATTGTGAAGAAGAGTCGCTTCCAGAATTTGGGGGAGCTTCAAAGACAGTGGACTGAAGC
>NW_011340984.1:0-2374 GCF_000735185.1 Notothenia coriiceps
ATTTTGATAATTACAAATATATATTCTTGTCTGTGGTTGTTTTTGCGTTCAGGGCATACAAGGGGTGTAACATTATTTTAATAGCAAAACTATATTGAAATAGAGTCTCGCTTGAACAGCAACTGCGTAGCTGTAACATTACTGGGTTATTTGGTGATAACTACCAAAGTAAAGTAACTTCAGACGCAGACGTCACGTAGCTTCTCAGACGAGAGGGGTGGCGACGAGAGTGTCACGTTACTTCTCTCGCGGCATTGTTCACGGCATGGTAGGCGACGATCGACACGTTAGTGAGCTCAGTGAGTTCATTCATTGGCACAAATCACACCTCATAGTAAAGTCAATGCAGAGACACGATCAGACGCGAATTCACTCCGACGGCACGCATGAAGCGGTGGACGCGGCGCAAATCACCCGATTGAGGCGAATGAAGGGGGCCGCGTCAAACGCCAGAGTTCAATTTTTTCAACTCGAGCGTCAAATTCACGTGACGCGTTCTCGCAGAAGCCAATCAGAGGTGAGGATCTCAGCCTGCCGTCACTGACGTTCAACCAGAAAACATCAGCCATTAGCTGTTAGCAGTTAGCACACAGAGATCACAGCTCCTCATATCTGTTCAGAAACTGTACAGAAGTTAAACAAGTCCAAACCACAGACTGTCTGAGTCATGGAGAATACAGTCGCTGGTTTATTTCTGTCTGTAGGCCGTTGGTCTGAGTGTGGAGTTAGCATATACAACGTTAGCTTAGCCTGGTCGACCCAATCTCCATTCAGAAAACAAGCATTTTAAAAGGTTTTTCGCCTGCCGTCTGTCTGCAGACTTGTCAAAGCATTAATTCATGGTTTTTACTAAACGGTATCAGTATGTTGTTACTTCGGCATCATTTAGAAACGTGTATTACAATTTAATCACGGTCAAATATGTTCATTTTGTTGTAGTTGTGGCTCCCGAGCCAGCGCCTCTTGTTGAATGATGCGAGTAAACACAGCTGGCAGCCGCGGTGAAACTCGAGCGTTTAGAGCGAAGCGAATATTCGCATCGCGTCCGGTGTGAACGCAGCATAACATAACGGAGACTGTAAACCTCCTTCACTTCATGATCTGCATTTCATTCCCTAATGCTGAGGCTGTGGATGCATTAAGCTGTTTACATCATTATGCTCATAAATGTCCGTTCATCCGTTTAATTTTCTTCACGTAACAATCCAAATGTTCTTCTTCATCTTCTTTTTGTTTTTTCAAACCCAATCGGAGAACTGACTGCAGATGTATTATTATTTTATTATTATTATTATTAAGCTAGCAAACTAGTTAGATTATAGCGGACGTTAGCTAGCTTGTGAAGTAGATTGATAAATAGATAGATAGATGTTCTTATTTGGACTTTCTTGTACTAGATGATGATTCATGCATACTAGACAATGTGTGATTTGATGAAAGTGTCAGTCTTTAAATCCAGAGCCATTAAGCTGCGACTCTCTGCAGGCGTTCCCAAAATAGCTCCAGCTCCGTTAAATATTTCAGTTACTCAGATGGTAGCATGAGGAGGAAGAGGAGGAGGGGATAAAACATCAAAATAACCCCCCAACTAAAACACCATCATCATGGCCGCCAGCGTTCCTTCATCTCGGCTCCAGTTTGGAACAATTCTGCAATCATTTGACTGGATTCTGCTGAAGGCTTGAGACGGAGAGAACGTCCCTTTCTTCTTTCTCTGCTTTTTGAAGCCAAACGGTGAAGTTGCCAAAGCCACAGTTGCCATGTTTTTTAAACACAAACAAACCCCTTAAAAATCTAAATTGCACATTTCCTAAAGCTCATTCAGTTCCCAACCACACTCACATCTAATGCAGGACTTCCTGCTGCTGGATTTAACAGCCGGAGTGAGACGTAAACAGGGTTTGGATGTAATAACACGTCTGGCAGCCATTTTTAGCATGTAGCATGTAGCATGTAGCATATTAACCTGTGTTTGTTAGATCTGCAGCAGACTGCTTTAAAGTAGAGACACTACATACTGATATACACCTGAACATCAGCAGGAGAGGACTCTTTAAAGTAGAGACACTACATACTGATATACACCTGAACATCAGCAGGAGAGGACTCTTTAAAGTAGAGACACTACATACTGATATACACCTGAACATCAGCAGGAGAGGACTCTTTAAAGTAGAGACACTACATACTGATATACACCTGAACATCAGCAGGAGAGGACTCTTTAAAGTAGAGACACTACATACTGATATACACCTGAACATCAGCAGGAGAGGACTCTTTAAAGTAGAGACACTACATACTGATATACACCTGAACATCAGCAGGAGAGGACTCTCTTTAAAGTGAGACCACTACATACGTGACATACACC
>NW_011340985.1:0-1641 GCF_000735185.1 Notothenia coriiceps
CTGAATCTCCTCCTAGAGCACCATTGAGTTCTTTGTAACCAAATGTCTCTCAGAGGGGCGTGGGGAGGGGCTCCTTATTTTCATCTAAAGTAACAGACAGAGAATCAGCACTTTGGAAACAGGGCTGAAACAGAGGGGATTATGGGTAATGCTGCAATAATCTGTTTGGAGTTTCAGCCAATCAGAGACAGGTTCCGTATATATCTGAGACCTATAATATATTGATGAATAACAGTATAATAGGTGACCTTTAAAAAATCCAACACTAGACAGTTTTTTACGGAAATGGATTAGGGTCGCATGTTATAGTTTTATTAGCGATTCGGACTCAAGAAAAATAACAATTTAGTCTTTTTTCAGATCTAAAATTCGGAAGTAAAAAGGCGGATTTCAGACACCTTTCCTCAAAATGCGGACACAAAAACCTCGGTATTCTGACTTCTCTCAAAATTCTGACTTTCCTCATATCCAAATTCTTCCTAAGGAAATATGAGAAATGTCAGAATTCTATGTAAAAATTCGGCCTTTTTTCCCCCAGAATTCTGACTAAGTTTCTAAGAATACTGTTTTTGGTCTCTGTCTCTTCATATGGTTTCATTTCATTGAATTCATTGTCTGCTATGTCGCAGACTCTATTTCTGGATGAGGTCATCACACACCGTGAGTATTCGGCCTGCAGCGCACTCACGTTTAAATGCTGCGTGACGCTGCGCTCACATCACATTTCAGTAGCACTCAAATGATTAGATTCGTATGACACACTTGAATGATAAAAACAATTCAAGGGTTTAAAGGTTTTTTTCGTCATATGCCGAATATTTAGAGCTTGGTTTTGGAAAATCTGAAGTCCCAGGATCCTATACTAAAGACATCAGAGCTGCCCTCACCAAAACAAAGTACAGATGAAAAAGCAGAAGAATCAATTTGCTATTGTATCATTTGTCCTTTTTCTTTATGCAAGCATTGTATATACATTTTAATTTGAAAACAAAATGTGTTGTGCTATGGGGGTTAACAGGTTAATGGATGATTACATGTAATCCTGTTACTCTAAAAACTAAATAACATCCATAAAATGGTCATTATCAAATTCATTTGATAGGAAATGTAACCTAATCAGATTTGGGTTTATTTCAAATAGATTCAAACACACGAGGAATTTGCTTTGGTGTAAAATGTGCATACAGTAAGAGAAATAAGTCGTATAGAAAGATAGCAACAAATTGTAGTTTAGGAACTATTATAACACATTAAAAATAAAGAGACAAAATGTCAATACAGTACAGTAAGAAAATTACAAATAAACCCTGAATTCTTTTTGACACAACTTTTACATTTACAAAAAAAAAAAAAAAAAGTACTTATACAAACATGACCAGAGGCGCGGGAAGGTATTTTGAGTGGGGGTGCTGAGGTGCTGGACTCCAGTGAACACTATTACGGGCACGAGCACACACAAAAGCACTCCCCACACGCAAACACACAGTACACCCGCAACTGTTACAATGAATGCTCGATAATCAGCTCACAGCATATAGGCAGGGGTAAAGTGCTATTTTTTACGAGTGGGGAGCGGACCTCACCTCCTCTAGGGGGGTCCGGGGGGATGCTCCCCCGGGGAAGATTTTTTTTAAATATTGA
>NW_011340986.1:0-2942 GCF_000735185.1 Notothenia coriiceps
TATTAACATTTCAACAAACAAGTTGCATATTTGCATAACGTATTCAAGTGTTAGCATTTAGTGCAATAGTAGCTACAGAACATGTGCTGTGTAAACTGTACTGTATCACATAGCGTTTCAGACACACAAACTTTTCAACTTTCAAACTCCCAGCGCACGTACCGGCAGTGATCTACAGCAGTGGTTTTCAACCAGTGGTACGGGGACAAACTGTCTCGCTCTCGTAATGTCTGTCTGTCTTGCTCTCGTTCTGTCTCTCGTACCACTCTCGGTTCCACTTTTACTTTTGCGCGCTACCTGTCTCACTCTTTTCCGGCCTCCAGCTTTTCCTGCTGGAGCCCGCCGCTTAAAGGTGGGGGGCGCGGACCGGCCATAGAGCCCATAGAGTTAAAGGTGGTGGACTGTAACCTGTAAAATCCATAGATTCAGGAGGTCCCCTAGTGGCCGTTAGCTGTACAAATCCATAGATTAGCCGCTCCCCTAGTGGCCGTTAGCTGTAAAAATCCATAGATTAGCCACACCGTTATATAAGCCGCAGCGTCGAAAAATTGAAAAAAAGGCGCGGCTTATAGTCCGAAAATTACGGTACTTTATAGACCGTATTCAACAATAACCCACAGTCAAATAAAGAGAAATCAGTTCTTAAAAAGCCACTAAAGTAAATGTATTGATTTATTTCCCCCTGACAGGCTGGATGAGAGCTACACGGTGAAGGTGGCAGACTTCGGGCTGGCTCGAGACGTTTACGATAAAGAATATTACAGCGTTCACAACAAGAGCGGAGTGAAGCTGCCCGTCAAGTGGATGGCTCTGGAGAGTCTGCAGACACACAAGTTCACGCCCAAGTCTGACGTGGTGAGGACGAGTTTACATCACGACAATACAACAAATATCATGTTCAATTCAATGCATCCAACAACTACAATATGTGTCTTCTAGAGTTGGAGAAAGTGAAAGTATGTTAAGAGTCTGTGCCTATTAGCTTTGATATGTGCTTATGTGTGTGCTTTTGTGTCTTCTGTGTGTTTATGGGTTTGTATTAATGTACTTTTAATGGTGCATATGTGGTTTAATCAGTTTAGAGATCATGAATCCAAAGTGTTGTGCTCTCCACAAATATATAAAAGTGACTATTCCAAAATATATTCCATGGTTTTTCGGATGCAGGATGTTAAAATGACCGGACTACTTTCTGCGGATTGATATGACTGCACACAGTCTCCTAATCAGAGCGTCTTTAGCAGCACTCTATTACTCTATCTTTGCTATTGAGAAATAACAGACTGCTGGATGTCCAAATTGACCAATCAGAATCAAGTATTCAACTCAGCTGTGTAATACATTTTGATAACAACTTCTGTCTTGAGCTCTTTTTAAAAAGCAAACACAGATCAAACTTTTTGTAGTGTTATCAATCTCACTCAATACCTGTGAACTTACAAAAACAAAAGTGTGATTTAAGGACAATTATGAATATATATAAATATCATAATCAGAGCGACCAATGGCAGACCGCTGAATGTCCAAATTGACCAATCAGAATCAAGTATTCAACGGCTGTCTTAAGACCTTTTTAAAGACAGACACATGTTGTGTTTATAGTGTTATCAATCTCACTCAATACCTGTGAACTTACAAGAACAAAAGTGTGATTTACGGACAATATTGAAAGTTAATGTCCTTGTCTTTATTACAGTGGTCGTTTGGCGTGTTGCTATGGGAACTGATGACCCGAGGAGCTCCTCCGTACTCGGACGTGAACTCCTTCGACATCACCATCTTCCTCCTGCAGGGGAGGAGGCTGCTGCAGCCCGAGTTCTGCCCCGACGCCCTGTGAGTGCACACACACACACACACACACACACACACACACACACACACACACACACACACACACACACACACACACACACACACACGATAACACACACATTTATAAACATACACCTGTCATTCACCTCCCCCGGCTCAGTTAGTGTGAGTGATATACTGTAGAGCTGCACTCAAACACATCAGGAGGGCAGCAGGGGGTCACAGAGGAGCTGTATAAGCAATGGAAGTCATAAATAAAATGCACTCGGGTTCAGATCATCCATCATCTTCTGTAGAAACACTCAGAAACACTCTCAATGTGGAGCGCCTCATCACAGCTGGGGGTCGTTAGAAGTCATTTCTCTGCTTCACTGCCAAACAAAGAGACAGTTTCAGAGGGGAATCCAACACCAGGAGAGCATGTTTCGTTATGATTTGTGTCTTTTGGTTGCCTTGGTAGTAGGGATGAGGTCACCTTTGTTTCTGGGTTTTGGATTTGTGCCGGTAAAATGTCCTGACCTAAATTCAACTATTTCAGATGTACAGGTAGCTCTGAACCTTGGTTACAGTCTCTTTGTATAAAATACCTCTACTACGAGTCTTGGGACGATTTGGTGTCCTGATTGTCCCAGCTAAAATATCTGGATGTACGATATTAGCCGGATCGTCCTCGAAATATGCTTAAAACTCTTAAAGGGGCCCTATTTGGGGTTTCCCTTTCCTGTAGTGTGTTAAATAGTGTTTTTTTGCATGTAAATGGTCTGCAAAGGCTAAAATCCCTGCCAATCACAACAGAGCCGGCCAGCTAACCAATCAGAGCAGACTGGGCTCTGCTTTCAGACAGAGGGTGAAAAGAGGTGCTGCAGCACAGGCAGTATGTGAACAGTAAAGAGCTTTTTGAACATTAAAGCATGGAAACATGTCCCAGTAGAGACACTACATACTGATATACACCTGAACATCAGCAGGAGAGGACTCTTTAAAGTAGAGACACTACATACTGATATACACCTGAACATCAGCAGGAGAGGACTCTTTAAAGTAGAGACACTACATACTGATATACACCTGAACATCAGTCAGGAGAGGACTCTTTAAAGTAGAGACACTACATACTGATATACACCTGA
>NW_011340987.1:0-3814 GCF_000735185.1 Notothenia coriiceps
ACCAATGATTTCAATGCTTTCTCAATGACCTTTACCTAATTTTCCATGACCAAAAAAATAACTCTCTCAGCAGAACCACTGAAAATGGTTTATTTGAACATGGAACAGGAAAATAAGGTCTGAAACATGTTGTCAAATCAAATAGGCTTACTAGCTTCTACATGCTAGTTTAAAATGTTAAATGCCATTTTACGTTTCATTACGATACAGTATTTATTATTATTATTTTGGCGATTAGATAAAATATAAATTATATTTGATGCAACTTTAGTTACATTTCCATGACTTTTCAAAAATTTGGGAACAATATTGTTTTCCATAACTTTCCCAGGGCCTGGAATTAGCATTTTGAATTTCCATGACTTTTCCAGGTTTTTAATGACCGTAAGAACCCTGTAATTTGCAAATGAAAATAAAGCCTTGAAAATCTGAATCAAAAGTCTGCACTGAATTGGGGAAGAGGGCGTTTAGCGACGCTTCACAACGAGCTGAAACTCAGAGATCTGGTTTCTTTAAAACAGACTCAAAGCGACTGACTTTGAAGCAGGCCGCTGTGGCTGTAAATGCTTTGGCTGATACTTGTTGTATGATTGTGTTGAGATTGGGTGTTTTAAATTGTCTCTAACTCTTCTGCTACCCATCTTGGGCCAGGACTCTCTTAAAAAACAGATTTTTGTTACCTCAATGAGACCCTATCCTGTTAAAGGTTGAATAAATTAAAACAAACTAACAATAATATGATCCATATTGAGGGAAATGTCTCTTTCTGCCAACATGTCAGTGTTTAGTGTTAACTCCAGTACAGCGAGCCCTTGTGACGGTAAGGAGACACTGCCTTTGTCCAACTTTGTACGTTACCTTGGTCTTCTATTTCAAACTAAAGCTTTCTATTGTGCTCCAAGATCTCAAGATGTCTCTTCAAGGTGATTCAGAGGATTTAAAAAGCCCTACCTTGACATGTCTAAAGTCTAAGGATCAAAGCACTCTGTGATCGAGGTCTGACCCTGAGCTCTCTCTGACCTCCCAATGGAATATAAATCTGTCTCTTGGCCTGTCTTTAAATCTCGTTTAAAAACCTACTTGTTCTCCCGTGCTTTTGCAGAATACGTTTGAGACGTATCAGTGTGTGTTTTCTAAATTGGGGTTTTCTATTTTATTGTGTTTTAAAATGTGTTTACATCGTGTATGAGGGTTTTCAGTCTGTGGCTATAAGTATGGTTTTTATTGTCTCGTGCTTTTACATTAGTTTCTTTTTGTCCTATCGGTTTCGTCTAAATGTATTATGTTTTTTTTTAATATATTTATTGATGAACAGCAATGTTGGGAAAATACTGAATGTCCTCTTCCAACATCAGAGTAACATGATAACAAAGGTATACCAACTGTAGCTGTGAACATGACAATGTTGGAAGAGGACATTCAGTATTTTCCCAACATTGCTGTTCATCAATANTGTGTTTCAATCTGAATTTACTTTAAAATAAAAACATCTGTATTGATTCTGACACTTCTACATCCAACTCACAGATGTAACCTTGCTTTGAGAAAAAATATTATTAATTTTCCCCTTTTAGAAGGGAAGATATGGTCATTTGTTCTGGGAATGTCATTTTCGAGCCTGAGACCTGAAAAACAGGCTCGGGGCTTAACAGGTAAGGAGGGGCTGCCCAAGCATTTTGTTGATGTTGCCAGTTTATGACCGGGCAACTCGGTCGGTCAGAGATAGTTATTGTTGTGGGACACCTGGAACACATCCTTCTCAGAGTGTAGATGACCCCGAGCCATAAGCGACAACAAATGTGATTCAGTGTCCTCAGCTGTTTCGTCTATCTATTGAAGAATGTTGATTATTACACTCTGAACTAGTTAAAACCTAGAGCTACAGGAGGGGTCTTCAGAATTGATTGAGGCATCTCCACCGTGTGGTCAGACCGTGGCCCGGGACATGTCTTGTGAATTCTGCGGCCAAAGCTTCAAATAAACAAATAAACCGTCAGTGTTTGCCATCAAAGCTCCAGCTCTCCTCGTGTCTCTCTGAGTCCTGACTCCAGGTGCTTCAGAAGTTTCCCCCACAGTTTTGATCTTTAACAATGTCAGAAATTATTGGCAACAAGTCCATCCCAAAGCCCAAGGGGAATTCCTTAGATGTTTCGTGAGTCCTTTTCGACATTAAACAGAGTAACTGAGGAAATCTGCATATTATTAAAGCATGAAAAACGCTCAGCGAGAAGCACAACGTCTATAAGGTCTGTGAAAAACAGCCTGGTGCAGGACTGCAACTCACGATCCTTCTCATTATCGATTCATCTGCCAAATATTTTCAAGATGAATTGTTTGATCTTAGAAAAAGTCCAAGGGGGATTCTTTGGATTTTTTTTTTAAGTCCAATTCGATATAAAACAGTAACTGAGGAAAACTCTATATTATTAAAAGCGTGAAAACAGCCTTTTCTGACATTTTTGCAGGGGAAATTATTTAAGCAATTATTCGATAATCAAAAATAGTTAGCAGCTATTTTCCTGTCACATTGAAAAATGTACTAATTGTGCAGCTCTTGCCTGATGTGCATATTTACACTTTACTTTCAACTCTCGTTTATTTTGAGATGTACTTTTGACAAATGTTTATGATCAGTTTTTTTTGCTTAATATTTCTCTATTTCCTGAATATAAAATGAAAGCTCACACTTTTTTTTTTTACATTTTCCTTCTACGTATATAATTGAATCAGAATATATATACTTAAATGTGATTATTTTGAGTTTAACTTCTATGTTTACATCAATATGTATATGTTTTTGTGTTTTATTTTTCTATTGGACATTTTACCTTACCCCCTTATTTTATTATGCATATTCAATCTTTGACTTCATTTTATTCTGACATTGAGCAACTGTCACAAAACCCAATTTCCCTCCGGTATAAATAAATAGTCAGATCCTGATTTCGGACAAATGCAATCAATGAGAGAAGTGTGTTAGTCTGTCTGTAGTTACCGTCTCCCTCCTTTCTACACACACATTCATCAAAGATATTGAAGTGAATGTTATTTTGTATATATTGATTATCTCTTAATGTTTGCATATGTATAAATGTGTGTGTTGATTGTGTATATATAGGTACAGTACATATTTTTAAAGTTTAAATATAGGCAATAAAGTTTACTTTCTGTGCAGGTGGAGACGATCCGCGACGCCTACATGGTGGTGGCCGGCGTTCCCAATAAAACCACCTTTCACGCGCACCATATCTGCGACATGGCGCTGGACATGCTGAGCTCCATCGACCACCTAAAGGACCCGTCCACCGGGGACAACATCCAGATCAGAGTCGGTGAGCAGCAGCTTCAGACGATCACTTCCAATACAATCCAACTTAATTTAATAGCACATTTAAAAACAACAGAGTTGACCAAAGTGCTTGTTAGGAAAAATGTCCCTCGTCCCCGGCTTGAGCTTCAATCTCAGGATCCATGTATCTGTGATCCTCTCCAGAATGGAAGTAGTCATCACATACAGAGCATCAACTAGTTCCTGAACAGTGTCCTTCACATGCTGATATCCAAGAGAGGGAGTTCCACAGTCACAAGATGGAGGAATAGAAAGCAGTATATCCTGTCATGTTCAAAATTCTTAACATTCTGTCTTTTTATCCAAATCCAGACTTTTTCCTCAAAATCCCGTTTTTTCAAAAAAATCTGGCCTTTTCTCAAAATTCTGTCTTTTTCTCAAATTTCTCTAAAAAATCTGACTTCCCCAAAAATTCTTACTTTGTTAAAATCTCAAAATTCTGACCTTTTAAAAAAAAACTGACAT
>NW_011340988.1:0-3376 GCF_000735185.1 Notothenia coriiceps
TCAGGGCCGCCCGCTCCTCCTTGGTCAGGACCAGGGACTCTGATGTGATCCGCTTAAAATCAGCCGATGGTAAAATGACGGATTCTCCTGAAGGGTCCTTGAATGGGATCCTGGAACATTTGGCATTACAAGAATGCAATAATTATGCTTTGTATACGTGCGTGCGTGCGTGCGTGCGTGCGTGCGTGTGTGTGTGTGTGTGCGTGCGTGCGTGCGTGCGTGCGTGCGTGTACCTGATGTTGCGGATGAGGTCTTTGGTCACAATTTGAACCGTCGCTCCTTCCTGGTGTTTCTGAGGTGGACTCTTTGTAGACTTGGAGGAGTTTCCACGCCTCACGTCTATCTGTGATGACATATGGAGAGAGGGTGTAAGCAACATCTCACAAAACACATTCATAACACACTACACTAAAAAACTAAAGATTAAATCTAGGTAGACCTACATTGTACTGTTATAACCAGTGTTGAAAAGTAACTAAGTACATTTACTCCATACTTTTTTGATTGTACTTTACTTTTTTTTATATTTTGATTTTATGCTACATAGTATTTATACACATTTCATAGGCTAATATTGTACGTTTTACTAATTTAACACTAATAATTCCTTTGACATATACAACTTGTGATATATGCTGATATATGATATGATGCACTGTTGCACTCACATATGCAACAACTTAAATACTGTAACCCGGATATGTGAATATACTGCAACCTGCAACTCTGAAATATATCTGTAAATATACTGCAGCTGCACTTCTGTAATGTGTGCTCTCTCTGGTTGGAGGAAAATATGTCCAATGACAATAAAATGGAATCCCATCTTAAATATCATCTGTGGAAAAGAGTCATTGCGCATACCGAGTACTTTTACTTTTGATGCTGTGAGTATAATTAGCTGATAATACTTCTACTAAAGTTACATTTTGCATTGAGGACTTTTAATTGTAAGAAGGATCCTCAGCCTATAGCAATATAATGACACCTTTAGAAATGCATAAAAACTCACCTAGCATAATTTTTTTTTCTAGAGTGGTTGCAATATTGACTACACTCACTCACCGGGTTGGGGCTCGCAAACAGGGATTCATCCACCTGAGAGGTGGGGGCCCGGGTGCGATACCGCCGGGTGTCGGTGCTGTTCCTGGAGTTTGTGGAGCTGGATCCCAGTCTCTACAGGGAGTAACCTCATCTTAATCATCATTTTATTTATTCACAAGTTTAAATAAAAATACAAGTACAATCATAAGAAATAATGGAGACATGTGGAATGGGACACCACAATAAGCTATAGCAAGTTTGAGAATAGTGGCCCAGACAATAAACATAAAGTAAATACATTTCATAGCATTGAAACTGAGACTGAGAGGGTTCATGTATTATTCAGAAACATTACCCCCCCAAAGACAGACCACAGGACCACAAAAAACCTAAAAACTAAACTACGCTAACCCAAACTAGTAAATGGTCTACAATACTTATTTCATCAGTTTAAACAAAGGTTTAAAATAGGTAAGATACAAAAACAGACACATTATAGGCTATAGGACAAGTATTATTATCTAAATTATTAGATAAAGAGATTGCATTACAGTAAATTACAGTACATTTAGCTGACGCTTTTATACAAGGCGACATACAAGTGCAAAAACCATAAATAAACACGAAGGAAAATAAAATAAAGAAGAGATTTAGCACCTAATGTAAAATAAATGGAACTTACCATGGTGTTCGGTAATTGGTGGCAACGTACAATGAGTGATCAAGTTAGCTAATTTGAAAAAAGTGAAGCTAATTGGTACAAAATTGACAATACGATGTATATGCTGCTAGATTACTCATACATTTTACAACGAGGCGACATTTGGAAATGTTTGTTGTCCGTTGCCATGAGAACAAACGGGAGAGCTAAACGTAGGCGGGACCATGTGACGTCATCGTCCTTAACAGTCAGTAGAGTCCTAAAACCCGGATATAAAAAGACACTGCAAATATTTAAACATGATGTTGAATATTCGTTTACTTTTTGTAATTTACAAGAATAAAATTGTTGCCATTTATTCTAGGAAAAAAAAAGAAACCCGGATGTAATTTAACATTTTACTACTTCCGGTTCCCTCGTCAACCGTAGTGACGTTATTTTCTTCCGAGATTTGTTGTTCTTCGACATAATATTTGGCGTTGTATTCATGTCTTACTCACATGCACTTTCCCACAACCCACAATGAATGTCTCTTTTTGTGCACACTGTTTGTATCTGATAGGTCTGCTGCTGTTAAACACGCATAACCTCACTGGGAGAGGAGCCTCCCCTTGGCCTGCTGTAACTATTGGACTCCACTATCTATCCACAATCATTAACCACTTCAATGTGAAGACTCCTACCACAACCGGCTCAGATGGAAAAACAACCAAAGAGGAAAAGAACACGTAGGTTATTGTTCAAGCGGAGGGACCCTTTTTATAAATACAGAAAACAACACATCATGCACAGCGTAGATGTCATTTCATTTAATTTCAAACCTTTATTTAATCAGATTGGTCCGATTGAGATCATAGATCTCTTTTTCAAGAGAGATCTGCAGCATATAGGTTCCACATGAAAACACATAAAACAATAAAGGACATCATACATTATATTTACAGGATACATTAACATAGTTATAGACATTTACAAGTGCCTATAGTATCAACGAGCATTTCATTTAGCCTAGCTTTAAAAACATGCAGAGGAATGAGATTGCTCAGTTTAAATTCTTGCTGAAGAATGTTCCAAGCAAGTGGAGCTGCGCACATAAAAGCTGTCTTACCTAAGACAATCCTTGCTCTTGGCACATCTAACAATACTACATCATGCGATATCAGACAATTGCTGCTTGCAACTCTCTGTGTTATCAGAGAGCAGATATAATACGGGAGTTTACCCAACAAAGCTTTATAAATAAACGTGTACCAATGACTGAGCCTCTTTACAGTAAGTGATGGCAAACCTGCCTTGGCATACAGGGTACAGTGATGTGTAAGTGCTTTACAATTTGTGACAAATCTCAGTGTGCTGTGATAGGCGGCATCTAACCTGTTCAGGCAATAGGCAGGTGCATTCATATACAACAAATCACCATAGTCCAAGCACAGGTAAAAAGGTCACAGTGACTAGCCTTTTCCTGGCCTCAAGCGAGAAACAGGACTTGTTTCTAAAAAAGAAACCTAGCCTAACCCTCAGTTTTTTAAGCAGGTTATTGACATGAAGTTTAAAAGTAAGACAATCATCAAGCCAGATACCAAGGTATTTATAACAGGTAACCACTTCAAGTACTTGTCCTTGCATAGTAACAATATCTAAAACAGGCTCTGGTGTCTTTTTAGCTTCTGA
>NW_011340989.1:0-6345 GCF_000735185.1 Notothenia coriiceps
TTTGCGGTAACTAATAGCGTTACTAGTTACCTATTCCCATTAAGTAACGCCGTTATAGTTACTGTGATTTAAATGGGTGCGTTACTGCGTTACATTATGTGATGGAACTGAACTGAATCTCCCTGCGGAGGTAACTTACAGGCGAATACAGCGATGTCCTCTCACAGTACCATGGAAAAGTGAAAGTAACCAGAGAGGAGTGATGATTGGTTAACGCGGGGTAACATTTCAGGGTAAGCCAACCAGAGACAGAGTTGGGCGGGTCTTGACTTATGGGGAAAATGTAATACACACACACGAACACTTTGCAATGCTAACACACACATACACACACACACACACACACACACACAAATACACACACACACACACACACACACACACACACACACACGGCAACGCTCACCACCAGCACACACACACACACAATGGCAGATGCAAGTATCAACGAGAGCAGCACCACATTTGCAACTTGGAAATATAACCACTATTTTCAATTTGTGGGGATAAAGGACGCAAAAAAATATTACGGTAAACTGTGTGCTGGACAGAAAGCATTGTCCACATCGAATAACAGCAATGCCAATCTCCTGAAGCACCTAACTAATGTATGTGGGGAGTTGTCTTTTCTCTTACTGTGCCACAGAACAACACAAAAACTTATATTAGTTATTATTTTTATCGTTATTATTTTTAAAGTAAAGTAACTTGTTACTAGTTCCTTTTATAATTTAGTAACTAATAAAGTAACTAGTTGAGAGCAGTAACTATAACTATTACTAGTTACTTTTTAAAAGTAACTTTCCCAACACTGTTTATGACGCATACACAGTACTGCCGCCTGCTGGTAAGGAGAGTTATTGCCACTCAAGCATGCGCAGTTCGTACGTGCAACTTGGCCGTCGGCCGAAGTCTTTGTGGTGTGTTCCAGTGTGACTGTTGGCCAAGACGCAGGAGACGTGAGGCGACACAACAGTCGGGTCCGTCTGTGTCAGTTATTTGGTGTCAGCTTGGTGTGTCCCTACCTTTAGCCTATCACATACAATGTGTTGGAGCGCTAGCCAATATAAGCACAGCTGTTGCGTAGTGATGTCACTATGTTCAGGAAGTAAACAAAGGAGTCCAATGGAGGCGTTTCAGGCAGGGGCTGTGTGAGATAGAAACTACCTCTGGAGGGAACTTTTGGATTTTAGCCTTTGCAGACCATTTACACACAAACCTGTAAAACACTACAGGAAAGGGAACCCCGCCCCAAAAGGTTCTTTGTTATATTCCACCACTGTACTTGGTGTGTGTACTTTGTAGATGTCTTGAAACTGTTGCAGTGTGTGTGTTGTTGAGCCTTGCGACCTGTGTGTTACAGTGAGGTCAGCAACTCCTTATATGGGAAAAGAACTCACAGTGGTGAACATGCTCACAGAATATGAACTGCATCATTAATGGCCGCAACTAAATTAGAAATACATCCCCATCCACCGCCAGGCAACACTTAGCTTAATAAAATGTGGCCTCATAAAAATTGATTCAAACAGCACATGAAACACATTAACATTGACAGTTGTGGATGATCACAAGGAATGGATTCTGGGTAAACCAGTTGGTGAAGTTGAATTGTTTTTTAAATACATGCCTCAGAGCGATATAAATAACACAACATGTTCTGGCATGCAAAGCTGTTGTTTCTTGCCTTTTACTGCACATTTAACTTTTGGGAAAACGTATTTACTCCCATCACTTATTATATAAGGTTCTAACCTTCTTATTGGAATCTAACATTTACATATATGATAGAGGGTTTTAGTGTTGTTTTTTATTTGTTTTATTATTTATATTGTGAATCAAGCATTACATTTCGTCACTAGTACATGTACTACGTAATGACAATAAATCTGAATCTGAAGCGTTACTGCACTGCACAGTATCTACCAGGGTTGGAAGGTTTACTTAAAAACTGTGTTTCTTATTTAAAAAATATATATCCAGTAACCTAATGTAAGCATCACATTTTGGATTAGCTCAATATTAAATGCAATGCCAATTAAAAAGAGGAAATATAAATAAGATGTTTTTTTACTGAAGTGTAATTATGTAAAAGAAAAGAACAGTAACCTTAGAAAAATAGAAACTAAGACATTTGGTATACAAAAGGGCATCATTGTATAGTTTACAAAATGCTGTTTGAGTTCAATACATGAATTAAAAGTGAACATATTTCAAATGAAGAAGAATCAAAGTAGTCTAAATGAAAATCAAAAAGAGAATTCAGGCTATACGTCTTCCTGTATTATATTGATCGTTATTTTAAAATGAATTGTAACATTGTAATCCTGCTACTTATTCGGCAATCAGACTACAAGGTTTTTTTAATGTAACTGTAAAAGTTGCCATTTTTGTATCCTGAATACGTAATCCCATTACATGTAATCCGTTACTCCCCAAGCCTGGTATCTAGAATAGTACTCCCATTTTGTTAGTGACTATAAATACAGTTTAAGTCTTCCTGATGCATACTTTGAATTATGGCAATCCATTTAGTAGTCAATGTCTAAATGCTCTAATCAAGCAAAATAAGATTTAAGTGGACAAAAAATGTGGATTCGTCACCAGATGCTTTAAAAAGTGCAATAATAAGTTTAAAAGTTATACGGCCATGTTTGCAGAGTAAATAAATTAACCAATGTAAAATTGTATTTAGAAATGCCAAACATCCCCATTGGCTGCTGTCATATCTGTAGTACTCTCAGACGTCTGCAAGACTTTTAGAGGCTCATCTTTTATCCCCCACTTTTTTTCAATATTATGCCATGATTTTATGTTTGTATGCAGTTTCTAACTCTGTTATATCATAATCACATCTCTCAGAGACTCCTCAAAGACTCTTTTCATGTAAAGTCTCTGTTTATAAGCTGTGGCAGATCTAAAAGGCTGCATTGGGGAAAGTATTTGCTAGATATGATTACACGGTCATTTTAGAGCATCACACAATCATAAAGGGGTGCCTATAAATGATGGAATTCTGTTCTTTACTATTTGATCAAAACAAAGACAAATAAACCGGATTCTAACCACCAAGAGGAGTGTGTTATTGTTGAGAAAACGTTCATATAAAAAGCTTTTAATCAATCTTTAGTTTTTTTTCATGGTGTTTGAAGTTGTAATCAGAGAAAGGGGAGCACTCAGGTTTTTTAATGAAGTTGTATGCTATTTCATATTGCAAATGTATTTATTTTCACAGGCAGCTACTGAATAAGTGGAAACACACGCCCTTTTATTCAACAATGTAGAAGACTAAAGTTTCACAACTTGTTTTTTCTCACATGTTAATAGAAAGCTGCATTTGCACATGTTTTAGTAGATCTAAAGTTTGTATTTCTTTATTAGAACCACAAAAACCTGATGTTAGCTAAAGGCTAGCATTAGCCAGATATGCTAATTACAGACATAGTTGACTTCCTGTTTCCATAACATCTCTTTTTTTGTATAATTGGACTTCAGTCTCCTCCGTTTTTTCTTCTTTTTGCTTCCACCAAATGTAGTTTCTCTCACCCAATAAGATTTAAGATCTCTAAATTATATTTCGTCAGACCTAAAATAATATTGCTACAGTTATACTCTGACAGTCTTATCAGAGTAACGTACTGCATCTTGAAAAATTCAGTAAAAATATACTTTTTGTGATATATATGGTCAGATATATGTAAAACTGTAGCATCTTTTTGTAGCTCTTCTTTTTTAAATCTGTAATGTTATAAAGTTTAATAAACTCTTGGCAAGTATGTACTAACAATTTCACATTTGTGTCATCATTGGAGGAAAGCACACCTTAATTTTGTTGCAAAATAATAATGTTTTTTGTCTTTATCATATTTGAACCATCAACTTTAAAGCAACTGGTGATCGAAATGCATCCAAGCAGGAATAAATGGTGCAACATGGTAACCGGTGTTAATTATGTGTCCCAGTACAAGCATATAAGCACATAATAACCCAGTATATTATGTGTGTCCACTATCCAGCCTGTCTCTGAGAGATTGATGTTCATACTGATCTCCTCTGTCAGATGATGAACGGTCTCCGTTAGCAACTTCTTCTTACAAACACTTAAGAACAGCAATGGTTGAACACCAACCCGTAAATATAAAGGATTTAAATTATTTCCATTTGTGAAATAAGTATGTTGACTGACTCAGTTGGAAAAGCTGAGTCACAATGTTACAGAATGGATTATAGAAAAACTGATGAAAGTATGGCTTCTGGCTACAGGATTATACACTCAACGTCCTACAGAATCAGAATCATTCAAATACTTTACTTTATTCATCCCGGTTGAAATTGGGTTTGCTGACTGTTGTTCCATTTCAGAATGAAATAAAATAAAAATATTTATACAAAAATAAGATGTAAGAATATGCAGTATAATAAATATAAAAATAAAATAAAACATTTTGCACATTTATTTTCAACACTACCACTTCAGAATTCTGAGATTAAAGTCAAAACTCCCAAAAATATATATATTTTGGTCACATCCCAAAATACTATTCTCATGTGGCCCGAATCCTCCTCCGTATTGTTGCAATTACTTTTTAAACAAATATGTGTTATATATTTCTGTTTCTTATAAACATTTCCTTTTAATTAAAAATATTAAATATTTTGTTCTGACAATATAGCAGTAAAAATATATATTTTGACTGCTATATTTTGCCTCTCTTTTTTTACAACCTTATTCCTACTGTGTTTATGTATGCACCATTATACACCAAAGCAAGTTCCCTCTATGTAAACCTACCTCACTAACGTGATTATGATTTAAACGTTTTTCAAGGTTAAATGTATGGAAAATTGTGCAAAACACAAACTAAAAGCATTATTGCTACAGAACTGACCAACAAAAACGAGAAATCTCAATTTATCATAGTTAAGAGCTTGTATATTACCTTAAAATAAAGGATGAGTCTTTTTGAAATCATTGTGCTAAACGTTGAGAGGTGTAGTCACAGTGCAGCAAATGTTTGAGGCAGACAGGCACCCATGCATACATAATGAGTGTGCAGCCATTGTGGATGTTTACCTGACTCTGCCTATCCTACATTTTCTAAATGGTGTCTCTCCTGGGGGTGGAGGGATGAGAGCAGCGCTGCTTCACGCATGTAAAAACTACAATTTCTGTTTGACCTGAGGGTGGGTGTGAATATTAACTACTGTTTTTCTGTATTTATGTCGTTCCTGGTGTATTTTTTAGACATCAGAGAAGCTGCAGCTGTCCTTCAATAACACTGAAACAACCTCTGCAGCCCATCATTTATTAAAGTTTAGAGCTCAACACATGAATTGATAAACTACGGCTTACTAGACTGCAGTTTACACTGTAATTGCTGTGGCTTAAAGGACATAAAATGTGACTTTTACACATGCAGTTTGGAGTGAGCTAAACAGAAGGTTAACACCGACCTAACATTATATATACTGTAAGAAAGTGATGTATCGATGTATTATTGTTGATATTTGAGAGTTAGTCAAACAAGGCATCAAGCTCATACTCCATGTGTTATTTCATGTGTTTTGAGTTTAAGTTTACGTTACGACACCATACGGAACTATATAGAATAGGCTATGTTATGATATTATATGATCTCATAAGGTATGATATGATACGTTGCAATCGTTACGATACAGAACAACATGACACGATATGACACTAGATAATACGATAAGGGTTGGGAGGGTTACTTTCAAAATGTAATCGATTACAATAACTAGTTACATGTCAAAAAATGCAATCATTAACCTAATATAAGTTACAAAATATAAAAGTAAGGAAACCTGATTACTAACTAAGGGACCACATTACTCCTGTTCTGGCTGCCTTACACTGGCTCCCTATAGAACACAGGATAGAATTTAAAATTCTTCTTCTCGCCTACAAAGCCCTTAATGGGCAGGCGCCATCTTACCTTAAAGAACTCATTATACCCTATTGTCCTACTAGGGCATTGCGTTCCAAGAATGCAGGGTTGTTGGTTGTTCCTAGAGTCTCTAAAAGTACAATGGGAGCCAGAGCCTTTTCTTATCAAGCTCCACTTTTGTGGAATCAGCTTCCAGTTTGTGTTCGGACGGCAGACACCTTATCCGTTTTTAAGAGTGCGCTTAAGACCTTCCTTTTTGATAAAGCTTATAGTTAGGGCTGATTAGATTCAGCCCCTAGTTTTGCTGATATAGGCTTAGTTTGTCGGGGGACATCTTACTTCTTCCTTCTCTCTGTCTATACCTGTGTACTCTCATGTTCCGATTAACCCAGCTTCCCCAAATTTCTTTCTTTTTGGTGTCTATATACGCCGGGAT
>NW_011340990.1:0-3771 GCF_000735185.1 Notothenia coriiceps
AAATGCACTTTTTTATGTCTTTTATACATAAACATGTGTCCCCGGTGCGTCAGGGAACTCACGCAGCGTCAGAAAATAAAACCCTCTCTCTTTTCCTCCGTACCTAAATCTCTAAAAACGGGGCTACAACGGAGCTGATCCAGATTTGCGTCCGATATGACGTAATATCGGAAATGTTGGCTGGCTTTACACCCACTGCCCTATCAGAAACGTTGCTATCAGAAACAGTGCCCAACTATTTTGGACGTAATATGGTCGGTGCATGTTTACATTAGCATCGCTAACACTCAGAGCTAACCTGTACTGGAGAGCATGTGTGTGAAGAAGCAGGAAATAAAAAGGAGCTCACCTTGTGGTATAACCGGCAGAGAGAAAGCCTTTGAGCTCCATACTGTTTCAGAAATAATCCTTGATAATCCATGATATGGCGTTTCATCACCGCAGTATCTGCCGGTAGCATCTCCCGCATGAGCTCAGCCCCCTCCTTTTTATTTTATTTTCTTTATTTTTTATTTTTTAAAAGCTTTATACCCAAATCAGTACTTTTGAAACAGGAAGTGAAATAGAGGGATATGAGGCATGGCTAGAATTGGTGATCTGTTTGGTATTTTGAGCAAAACACTTCATAGACATGTTTTGTATATATTTGTATATATCTGAGACCTATGCTATTGCCTACAAATAGCATGATAGGTGACCTTTAATAATATATTTAATAATGGGTACAATTCTGACCTTTTAAATCAAGTTATTACTAAACTATCTCTCAAGCATAACTGCTGTTGACATAAGGCTCTTTAAAACCAACCAAATATATATTTACTGATTTACATTTTCTGTTTATCATCTTATGACTAAAGCAGCTACATGTTACAGTGATGAACGACGGAAATGATCAGTTCTATGTGAGATTTGCATTTATGTTTAAATAATAATTCAGGTTTATTCAGTCTTAGATCTTATTTTCATTGGTTCCATTTTGTAGGCATTACATTTCTATCATCTTCAAAATATTGTTGCAGGTAAAGAAACATTAATCTGATGAGTCAAGACACAAAGTAGATAAATGATTCGACAGGTGGAAACAAACCTCCCCGTTATCCCACACCGTGAGGAAGAAAAACCTAGGCCAGACAGTATAATTATTACTCTGTTAGTAACATCTGCCAGTGGACTTGGTCTAATGCTTCTGTCTTTCAGGAGCAATTCGTTTGATGAAAAATGAAAGACAGTAAGGCCAAACAACAACAAACTGGAACAATTCTATTGATATTCAAGGATACATAGAAGTAACCGTTTCCATTTATAACTTAATTTTGGGTTAGGGTTAGCATGTCCTGGGCCTCTTTGCCAAAGTCAAAGTCAAAGGAGTTGAGCCACACATTTATATTTGTGTGACTTGAATGTTATCAACACTGCAGTAGTCTGAACAGTGATGACATGGGAGGTGATCATTCAGTGCCTCTTATGTGTCATAAACGGTATCAACTAATATCCTTCTCTGATCATTTAGATTATTTTATGCTTATATCTGAATGAGATCAGGTAGTAATCAGAAGACGTATTGATATTGTTTTGATAAACATTAATCCCTATTCTAGTTTTGATGAAGCAGACGGCTGAATCTAATGTTCCTTTCACACATACAGACTCAGGAGCTAAGGGAGCTCAACCTTATGCAAATATTCTCTGATGCAATGCTGGGGACAGATATGGAATCTGTCCATATGTGTACCATGTTAAAAAAGACCACAAGCAAAGCAATTCTGTACTCGAGAAAAATACAACCGTACATCGACTATTTTGTCATCTGAATCTATGTGAGAGTTTGTAAATTAACAATGTGACAATGTGTAATATGTAAGGACAGAAACTCCCTACTACTTAGTTTCTTTTACCTTTCCAAACATGTGTATATCTATGCTAATGCTTGCAGGTTCTTTGCTGAAAGACCTGCTGTGTGAGGTCCTGCCAGCCCAGTATTCAATCCGTCTACTTCTGACTTTGTCCAAGTTCCAAACTCTAATTTATTTGTGTGTTTTGTTAAATGCTCTATTCCTTTTAAACTCCACACATTCTGTTGTTAATCATGGCTCAGTATGAGTGGTACATTCAGTGTCAGGTCAGTTGAGTAGGACTTAAAAGCCCTGGGGGAGTTCAGTAGACTAGTTTGGGTTCACACCTCAGCCATCATGGTCTGTCATTGTGAGTCGGGCTTGGCTTGGACATGTTAAGGTACAGAGTGTGGGTGTTTCTCAATCTCGAGTAAAGCTGCTCCAGAGCCACTATTTCTAGCATACTACGTCACCGAGTGCCGCCAAAGGACTGTTCCAATGTCCAGCATACTTGGAATTCTACTTCGTAGCGAGACATTTCGAGGCTGCACATGTGTAGACTCTGCGGTCTTAAAATCCCCACAATGCTTTGCGAACGGACCAATTTCCCCAAATATGTGGCGGAAAATGTAAGGCGGGGCCTCTCACATGATGCACACTTGCTCGCCTGTTCCACTCTTTGTTTTCCGAATGCCAGGAAGTATTCTTGCCTCGCTTCTGAAGCAAGTGACTCGGAAGACATGTGCTACCAAGCAAGCGTACTCGACATTGAGAAACACCCTCTGACTGCCTTATGGCACATTTCCACTACAGCGCGGTTTAAGCGTACCGTGCCATGCCCGGCCCGTTTTTGGTTGCGTGTCCACTAGGTTTAGTTCCCGCTAGCGGGTACTTTTTCACAATTTTTCTGGCTCTCCAAAATCGAGGTTCTTTCCGGGCCAACAACCGGGCTGAGTATGCTAAACTAGTGAGAGAATCGCTGGCAACTACAACAAAATGAACATATTTTACCTTGATTTAATTGTAATACACGTTTCAAAATGATGCCGAAGTAACAACATACTGATACCGGTTAGTAAAATATGAGGAGCTGTGAGCTCTGAGGGCTAACAGCTAACGGCTGATGTTGGTTTTGTGTTTCGCATTGAAGATGACGTCACGGCTCCGCCTACACTGCGTTACTATAGATACTACCCCAGTTCCTAAACTGTAATGGAAACGCAGCATAAAGTGAGCCTGGCCTAACAAGGCCTAACGAGGCCTAGCCATACCGTGCTAAGGCGAGCGAGGCCCTGCAGGGGAAAAGCGCCATTAGTGTGCTTCAGACAGTGCTTTTCATGTTGTCTAACATATTAAACCTGCGTTATGAGGGCGCAATCTCATCGACAATTGATCACATCTGACAGGTTCATGATTAAAAGAGGCGATATAAGGTTGGGTTTGAACTTTTCTCTGAAAAACGTTCTTGTATAGCTGATTCCAAAAACGGAATGCCTTTGAGGGGAGACTGTCTGAAGGTGCATGCAATATCTCCATTTGTACAATTCTTCACATCTCTACAAGGTTGCCTTGTCAGGGTACAGGAGGGCATTTCAAGCTGAACATGTCTAAGGGTTGGGGGCCTTGAGTGTAGAAGGGTTAGGGTTAGAGTAGTGGAGAGTCCCCCAAAGCCCCATTCAGCTTATCTACTACGCACCTCATGGCTTTAAATCCAGAGGAACACTTTCTCTTTTTGAGTCTGCTGCCTTTCCTGATGGGGATACCACATGGATATAGCAGTCAATTTAAATATTTGGTAAACCCAACAGTTACTCCCGATCACCCTGCTGATCCCACACCAGTGTGGTGTGATAAAAGACAATGTCACCACTGTCTGTTAACATCATTTGGTAAATGCAAACGCTTTGTCAATGGTTTTCAGGAGAATCACCCTCTC
>NW_011340991.1:0-2286 GCF_000735185.1 Notothenia coriiceps
TTTCTCGCTCTCTCTCTCTCGCTCTCTTTCTCTCTCTCTCTCTCTCTCTCTCTCTCTTTCTCTCTCTCTCTCTTTCCCTCTCTCTCTCTTTCTCTCTCTCTCTTTCCCTCTCTCTCTCGCTCTCTTTCTCTCTCTCTCTCTTTCCCTCTCTCTCTCGCTCTCTTTCTCTCTCTCTCTCTCTTTCCCTCTCTCTTTCTCTCTCTCTCTCTTTCTCTCTCTCTCTGTCTCTCTCTCTCCCTCTCTCTCTCTCTTCTCTCTCTCTCTCTCTCTCTCTCTCTCTCTCTCTCTCTCTCTCTCTCTCTCTCTCTCTCTCTCTCTCTCTCTCTCTGCATGGTGTTTTTTCAAAGTTCAGCAGCAGCCAGTGTGTGTGTTGTGACTTGGCTGGCTTAGCTTCTATTGGACATCACTTGTTTTCTACAATGACCCCACCAATCACTATTGCATTTGCAGATTGTCACAGATAGGTTTTTCCATATATGGTCAAATGCTGTAAGTACTTACATTTCTTTGGTGCTGTGTCATTTACTTTGGAAGTTTCCGAGTCCTTTTTTGCACCTAAAGCAGAATTTCCTCACGAATAGCTCTGCACTATAAATCAGGCGAAAAACTGCATTATTGACGACCACTATTTAGCAAGAGTCTGCATCTTTTTTAGAGTGCTTTTGGGTACCTTGAAATTCTGGGCAGAAATCCCAGCAAATAAATACTGAGCAGTACCTGAACAAGGATGTCAAATGTCCCCCTTAAATCTTTGGAATGGCAAAAACTCAAGAGCTCAGTACCTGCACCTCAAGTACAGTTTATGTACAAAGTAAAGCTACTTTTTTAGTACGTTAAAAGACTCTGATACCACAATCATATTCCAATTACAAACTCACTTTAATACTAATCAAATGAGCTTTCAAATACAAATGAATCCAAGTGACAGAAGGAGGAAAGCCTGACAAAGTAATTGGACAATAAAGTGTTCCGATTACAAACGTATCCTTCTTTAAAACGTGTCTCTCTCCCTTCAGAAGTCTGTCTGTCTCACCTCCTGTAACTGTTATCTGTTCTTCAGGACACGGCCATCGTCCACCCGGTCCCCATCCGGATGACACCCAGTAAGATTCACATGCAGGAGATGGAGCTGAAGAGGACCGGCAGCGGTGAGACAGCCTGCTGCCTTCAGACTGACTTTCCATTACAGTAGTGCAACATTGGATAAATGAGTGTAGTTTTTAGGCACAGTTACAAAGCCATATACGAATTTATTTATTTTTTTCATAATTTCTGAGGTTTTTTATTTCAAATGTATGAATTAATAATCTTAAACAATATTTATAGGTTTTTTTTCTTCTGTAAATGAGTATGTTTTTTCTCGAATACGGCAACTGGGATCTCTTTCTTGTAAAATGACAGCATTCATTTCTGAGATCTTGAGTTTTTTTTTTTTTTTTAACTACCCTACTTGCCCGGCTTTTATTTCAATACAATGCCTCAAATACTCCGTCGTAGCATGCAGAAGCCAGTTTTATTATAAAACAAGAATAGCATGCAGAAGAACTTGGAATCGGCTATGAGTGTGAGCTAAAGCTTATAAGCAACACTAGAACATTTTTTGAGAAACATACAGGTTTGAATGGCTTCCTCAGGATTTGTGTCATAACATCTTGATGATACGTTTAGTAAGAGTACATCAGGGGTCGGCAACCCACCATTGGCACGCGCCACCGTAACCAGTGGCACACTAGGAATAAGTATGCAAAATATTTAAAGGTGACCTATCATGCAAAATGCACTTTTGTATGTCTTTTATACATGAATATGTGTCCCCGGTGTTCCAGGGAACTCACCAAGTGTCAGAAAACACAAGCCCTCTCTATTTTCCTCCATACCCAAATCTCTTAAAAAGGGGCTGCAACGGATCTGATACAGACTGATCCAGATTTGAACACTTCTATGACGTCACAGAAGTGGCGCTACGGCTATTGGGCCAACTCCACCAATCAGGAGGAGACAGCCACGGACATTGCCGTTGGAAAGCGCTGGAGACGCTGTAGTACATATGCCAGGCCTGTAGATGGTGCTGTTCTCACAGAATCAGCCCATGCAAAGACAGTGTTAAATTGAGCGAAATGAGGAATGGCTAAAATGCATGATCTGTTTGGTATTTTGAAAAATAAAAAGTATAAATATGCCTTATATAGGTATGGTCCTACACTATATTATTCAAATATAGCAAGACAGGTCCACTTTAATTTGTATTTTCGGATCCTGAACGAGACCGCCGCCAGAGCGCGTCTC
>NW_011340992.1:0-3987 GCF_000735185.1 Notothenia coriiceps
GAGGACTTCGTGCCCGCCGCCGTTGTGCGTCTGCCTGCAGCCGGGTGGCGCTACTTCCTGCTGCGTTCACCGCGACACCTACTGCGGCCCCCTTACAACGGCCCGTTCCGGCCCGCCCCCGGTGGGGGTGCCCTCGCGCTCGTTAGGGCACCTCTCCTGCGGCCTCCTTTCGTCGGCCCGTTCCATGGCCCAGGCCTCACCTGCGACCCCACCCTCCTCGACCTCTGTGGTGCTTCCGCCACGGGCGCGAGGATTTATTTTGCCCTGTTTGGATTCTGGGGGGGCTTGTGTGGTGACCACGTATTTAACCACTGGGACATAATTCAAACTGGGAACTACAGTTGTGGTTATTGTTCCCACACGGACATGTTATGGGTTACCTATATATAGTGTGTGCCCTCTTGGTTCTCTCTCTTGTCGACCGGGCTGCGACCCGACAACATGTCCTTTGCAGCTCTCGAATAAATGACCATTTTGCACCTTCCTTGCACCGCCTCTGACTCCCTATCTCTTGGCACTACACTGTACAATTTACCACATATGGTGCTCTTAGTTTCCATACCTCCTGTGTTTTACGAGCGACTTATCAAGTCTTGGCAAACGGCATAAAACACGATTAAACGTGTATTAAACATATATAAAACCATGCTCGTATCTACAACCTATAGAAATGCTAAACGGCGTCAGTTTAGACGTAATTCTGTCCTGCTTACCGCATCATTTATGAGAAAACATTTCATAACATTAGCACAACATATTCGAGGTGGTTTTAAATAACATCCGTATTTATTTATTTCTCCAAGTTATGTTTTTGTGTGCACTGAGGAGTCTCAAACAGGCGTTTGTTAAATCCTTTTAAGATTGGCTTTAATCAATGTTTGACAATGAATTCTTCATATATGATAAATGAGAGGTAACATTTTATTTATGGTATTATTTCCACATATTTCTCTCCATTCTTCCTTCTGCCAACGGTGTCGCAGTTTCTCGTCTCTCCCGTTTTTGTGCGTACGCATGGGTCAGAGTTTGCGTGGAGGACCGCACGTTTTCCCTTCAAGTTAGTTTTTTATAAATCGCAAACATTGCATAGAAACTACCGTACGCCATTTTTTGAGCGTATATCCCTTTATAAATGAGGCCCCAGGTGTATATCAGTATGTAGTGTATAATATAAAACAACTATTAAATAAACATATTGACATATAATATAGTAGGCTATATAAAGTAATTAAAATGATCTCCACATTTAGCTGTGATGAACACATCAATAATCATAATCCAGTCTTTTAAAACGCATTTCACTTTTAATACTTAGGTTTATTTTCATGCCAATACTTTGAATGCATGTCTTTTCCTACTCATAACTTGTATTAATGCATATGTTTTGAAGAAATGACAAACATTCTCCACACATTAGTCGATTTTCTGAAATATTTGTGGTTTATGTAATTTTGAAGTGAACATTTTTGAGTTTTTGACTTTGGTTGAACGAAACATTAAATTTTATTAGGCTATTGGGATTTTTGATGTCACTATTGACCTAATCACCATCGTTTTAGTTTAAAATCAACGCATCTTTTCCTGGTAACAGTATTTTTACAATTCAGTGTACTGCTTGTAAAACATCTGAGTGCTTCTTCCTCCTCTGCTGCTGTTACTTGACATGTAAGATTTTCCCATGGCCTGTTAACAACCCTCCTCCCTCCCCCTCCTCCTCTTCCTCCCTCCTCTTCCTCCTCCCTGTTTCTGTCATGCTCAGCTCTGAGACAGACACTTCGAAACAGGACTTCAGACAGTAAACTGTGGATGCTGCTGCAGAGGAAATGCTTTGTGTACTTCTGTTAGTCATTTAGCGGCTTCATTTCTCTAAAGGATCTCTGTCTGAAAACACGGAAAGTAAAGAGAGAGGAAATAAAGTGAACACAGCGCGAGCCGGGATGCTTGAATCAGGACGTTTCGCTTTGACCACAGCAGCAGTTGTTGGTGAGTAAAACACTTCAAAGCATGTATAAATTATCACCAAAGTCAGTGTCACACCTTTAAAACCAACTCAATTCCCACTCGTTACCGCACGATTTACTGCTGTCTTTGGACTATATGGGTCAATATAGACGTCTTTCAACATTTACGCAAAAATCAGACCAAAGAGACCATACATTTCAATTAACACCCGTAATTCAATAAAATAACCCCTTTTTCCGACATAAAAACATTTAGGAACGGGTCAGATTGGACCGTAGGACAAAAGGAAGGTTAAAGGAATTGTGCATGTCTGCTAAATATCACATTAAACAATGAGTGACAGCTGCTGCCATCGCGTCAAGGTCCCCAGCGCGTCTTTACGCACAGACCTCAGATCTGCATAATTGAAGAGTAAAGCGGCTGAGAGCATCCATTAGGGTAGTCACTCACATTGCCATTAAACGGTGGGGCATCGTTCAATGTCCCTGGATACTTTCCGTCCACATTTTATTTATTGAGACACAGCAGACCGCAGATCACTACAGTGTCTCCGAGCAGCAGCGCCGCGTAAACCGAGACATTACAGTCGGTTCAATGACATACGCACACACACACACACACACACACACACACACACACACACACACACACACACACACACACACACACACACACACACACACACACACACACACACGTGATACGTCAGTTCTCTTGAACAAATATTTCTGCATTGTGATGTTTTTTCGTCATCTTTCTGCAGAATCTGAGGGTTTCTCGACGCATGACTCATGTGAAATTGAGTAATTTTCATAGACAAAACAAGCCCTTAAACATTGGTGGAGAGTAATCAAACACTTTAACTCAAGTATTGTACTTTTTGACATATGTGTACCTCTCATTTAATGCTTCTGTATTTCAGAGGCAAATATTGTACTTTTTACTGCACTATATATATTTGAGCCTTAGCAGACCATTTACATGCACAAAATATAACACGTTACAGACAAGGGAAAACCAAAAGGCTCTTTAAAACAGTATTTGTTCTTGAATGCATCTTATGCTGAATACAGAGTGTGTGTTTCCACAGGTCATTGATCATCAGGAACAATATACCATGTGCCAGAGTAACTAAACAGGAGATTATGTTACTGTCTGATAATTGAAAGAATATGCAGGACATGAGATGATACAAATGAGAGTTTGCTTAGTTAAAATAATATATATATCGAAACCCACCTGATTTGAATGCACCTTGGCCAATTACAACATTTAAAACATGTAAAACTATCCTATCCTTTGTTTTACTTGAGTGTGTATGTATGTGGTTAAAAGGATACATGAAAAAATTATTTAATTTATTGTTAATACAACTTTAACCAGAGGTGGGAAGTAGTGGAGTACAAATACTTCGTTACTGTACTTACGTACATGTTTCTGGTATCAGTACTTTACTCCACTACTTATTTATCCGACAACTTTTTACTTTGAACCCAAATACCTGTACTTTCTACTTCTTACATGTTGAACACAAATACTTGTACATTCTACTTCTTACATGTTGAACACAAATTCCTGTACTTTCTACTTCTTACATGTTGAACCCAAATACCTGTACTTTCTACTTCTTACATGTTGAACACAAATACCTGTACTTTCTACTTCTTACATGTTGAACCCAAATACCTGTACTTTCTACTTCTTACACTTTGAACACAAATACCTGTACTTTCTACTTCTTACATGTTGAACACAAATACCTGTACTTTCTACTTCTTATCATGTTGAACACAAATACCTGTACTTTCTACTTCTTACATGTTGAACACAAATACCTGTACTTTCTACTTCTTACATGTTGAACTCAAATACCTGTACTTTCTACTTCTTACATGTTGAACTCAAATACTTATACTTTCTACTTCTTACATGTTGAACACAAATACCTGTACTTTCTACTTCTTACATGTTGAACTCAAATACTTGTACTTTCTACTTCTCACATTTTCCAAACAGGCTGGTTCT
>NW_011340993.1:0-4211 GCF_000735185.1 Notothenia coriiceps
TGGGTGTTTGCCCCTGCAATATCTGACCATATGCATTTTGAATGACTACTTTTTACGATGTTTTATTTGATTGTTGCCTCTGTGTTTAGTGTCCTGCCTGTCTGTAACTTGGCGTGGTATTGTTACCACGGATCAGGTCTCTCTTGAGAATGAGACCCTGTGTCTCAATGAGATTTTACCTGTATAAATAAAGTTTAAAAAAATAAATAAAACTAATGTTTGTGTCTCTAACTGTAATGATTTTGTCAGTGGTTTATAAAATGTGTTGTTATTTAATTGCCTATTTTCCTCTAACATGTAATTGTCCCTATCCTGTATGACTATTTGTCCCCCCTTATCTCCTGGTTTGATGACTATGTGTTGGCTGTTACCTAGTGTTTTAATAATGTGTCTTTGTTCCTGGCCAATGATGGGTGTACGGTGTGGACGGAGGCTCCAATGTGTGAGTGCCTGTAACTTATTGCTGATTAACTGTCTGATTTGATTTGAAAGTGTGTCCGTGCGTGGTTCCCAAGAGAACGGTCCGGTGAACGGGACAGTCTCCCGCCCTTGTCTCCCCCAGAAGTGGTCCAACAGTTTGACCCGCCTGTGGAAGGTGTGGTGGCCCGCCCTGAGCTGTAGGTGGTTGGGTAGGAGGTTTGGGTGTGGGGATGAATGTTAGACCTTTTTCCGGTATCTCCAGCTGTGCGGCTGTGGGGGAGAAAAACGGCAGAGAGGTTGGTGATGTTTACAGGTGGGGAGTTGTGATATTACAGTTATCCCCAGTTACCAGTTTAATTGCTTTCCAGTACCTGAGCAACATCCTGGCCGTCTGCGGGGTCCAGTGAATGTCGTTGTCGTCTCTGACCTTAAAAAGTAGAGGGTTTACCTCTGGTATGAAAGTGTATTTGGAGGCTCTGGTGTCGTTAAGTGTGGTCAGTAGTCTGTTTGAGTGGGTCCAGTCTGTGAGAAGTTAATTATGGGTACGTAAATGGTGGTGTTTGGAAAGGTGGCTACACTCTCTTTCCACATAACCTGTAGTTGTTTGATTGATGTAGTTGGTGAGTGTTCTGAAAGTCCATTGTTGAGTCCTATTGAAATTATTACATGAGTCGTGTTGTGGCAGAGGGAGCGTTTTTTCAGGATGGCTTTGATGTGATGGAATTTAGCACCGGGAAAACTGTCAATTTGAAGTTTGGGGTCTGTGATAGGGTTAGGGTTGGATAAGAGAGTCAGTCTCACAGACTTCACTCTTGGGGTGGGCAAGACATCTATGACCTATTTCTGGTATATTTTCCTTGTTTAAAAAACGTGCATGAACACACTATGTTGGTGGGAAAAGCTTTGTATTAGTTTTAAGCTTTTTCCAAGATATACAATCAATCAATCAGAAACTATTTAAAAAGTTGTACATAAAGTAGGTCTTTAGACGTCTGACTTTTAAAATAGCTTTTTAAATGTAAAATCTTTTTAGAGTGGTTACGGTTTCCTTAACATCCTCCGCAGAGAGCAGCAAAACGGACATTAATATTGATCAGATATAGCAGATAATCACTTTAAAGCCAATTTGAGCTGCTCAGTGTCAGCCTAACCTGATATGTGCCGTCTTCACCTGTTTCACCTTCTCTATTTTCTCCCCCGTCACATTAAACCGAGCGTCTTCACGGCTACCTACGGTGAAGCCCGATCCGCCCGCCCACACAACTTAATGATCCCCATGCTCATTTCCTCTGCACACACTCTGTTCCATCTGTTTACCTAATTGACTGTAATTAATTATGTCACACCAAATTAGCGACCTGGTTAGTCATTCAATGAAAAAAACAATTTAAAACGGCTCAATGTATTTATCAACTTTAGTCTATGTCTAATGGTGCGTGCGTTTTTATGTTTTCATGTGTGTCCATTCTTATTCTTGTTTGTGTGTCTCAGGAAAGGTTGGTTTGACAATTGATTGATTTATACATTTTATTTCGAACAAGTAAAATAAATAATTACAAAAAACAAAAATGTTGCAGTGCATATTCATCTAAAATAAAATAAAAGAAAATGACATTTACAACAACAACAGCATTAGCAACATAAACAGTCCCACATCTTGTTCTCGAAAAGGAGTGAGAAGAAGTATAATTTATTTAATCTCACCGCCTTGTCCCTAAATTATTTATTTATAATCTATAATTAATTATAAATATTTATCATTATTATTAATTATTATTAATCTGCTTTACTTGTTGATTGAAATATATACAGATATACACATATATATATATGTCATACAATGATTTTAATGCAGGGTGAGCAGTAATTTAGATTTAGGTTGAGTGGAAATAAGCAGCTTGGAGCCCAGCGTCTGTCCTCCCTCTTTATTACGCTTCAGTTAAACTTAATCAGGAGTCATTAATTACTGCGGAGCGGGGAGAAAAACGCCTCGTGATTGTTTCATGAATTAGGATGAAGTGAGTTGTTAAAACAAGACAATTTGCAGAGCCAACAAGTCAGTGTAAGGTTGTGATTTAGTTTTTCCTTTCACTCACAGTTAGATGTGTAAAACTTTCCACAATGTTAGAAATAGGCGCTACATGCCTTCATCTTATAATACACAGAAGAAAATGTTATATAATCATAAAAGGCAAAACAGTGGAAGCCTTTAGAAGTTTAGATTCATATATTAAGATAAAGGATAGCACACGTTATAAAAAAGTATATGCAAACAAATAGCAAGAAACTAATATGTACAGCACAGTAAGAATTGACAGTATCCTAAAAATGTAACTGATTATATAAAGTATTGAAGGAGCCTGCGTTTTTTCCAGATTGTTAATACATATATTGTAAAGAGATAAAACTGTGAATTGCACTTAAATGTATATTGCACACACACATTGGTATTTTTATTGCACAATGTGTTTTTCTTATTCTAACAGAAGTGTTCTTGCACAATAAATTTGCATCTTTTTCTGGTTACACTTTCAGTTTTGAGTGCATAAGTGCATACGAATTAGTGATGTGTCGGTCGCGAACGAGCCGGCTCCAAGAGCCACGTCTTTTGAGTGAACGACGGGAGCCGGCTCGCGCCCGCAAACAAGCCATTTATTTTCTTTTTAGTTTGTTAAGGCGAGACACGGCGGGCAAAAACATTGTTTCGTGCACTTGTCAATTTTGAGATTTTGTGCTATTTTGATTCCATAACATGTTTTCTTTCATGTTTTTGGAAGAAAAACGTACAAAATATACATTTAGGTGTTTATGTTACTATAGTTAATTCACCAAAAGTTACACAAGTTACGTAACATATTTTGCTATGGCTAGAGGATCTTACGGCTCGGGGTCATCTACACCCCGGGAAGGATGTGTTCCAGGTGTCCCACAACAATAAACTATCTCAGACCGAGAGTTGCCCGGTCGCAAACTGGTAACAACAACAAAATGCTAGGGCAGCCCCTCATTAAGGGAGACAGCGGCTGTCTAATCTGCGTCAGAGGGCGAAGGAGGAAATGCAGGGCAAATTATTCCCTGACAAAAGGGTTGTATTTTCTGACATTTTGTGAGTCTCCTTAAACACCGGGGAGACATATCTATGTATAAAAGACATCAAAAAGTGCATTTTGCATAATAGGTGACATTTAATACAATTGTACCTACTCAAACACATGATGTTACGAAAGAAAAACACCAATGATGGTATTTTATGTTTCTTTTATGCGCTATTCCTTTATACAATACTACAAATGTCAAAATGTTGAACACTGTCTTTGTCTCTTTTGTCCCTCATTAAATCAGCCCCTCTCATAAAACAGCTGACTCCCAAGTCAAATCAGTCTAGACCACCGGTTTTCAAAGTGTGAGGCGCGCCTCCCCTGGGGGGCGCCAGAGAGCTTCAGGGGAGGCGCAGCGTGAGACACAAAAGAACGAGAAAAAGACGAGTAAAGTGACACTTGCCCACTTGTGGCTGTCTGTGGAGACCGAGTTCCCCCACCTCGCCAAAAAGGCTGTAAAAGTGCTCATTCTCTTCACCTCCACCTACCTGTGTGAGTGCAGGTTTTCCGCATTGACTTTGATCAAAAGCAAGTACCGGTAAAGGCTGCAGCCAGAGTATGATCTGCGTTTATTCCTGTGTGCATCAAAGACGCAGACTCATTGTTCCCACTAAAGTAGGGGTGAGTGTAATAAGGAGGCAAAGTTGACGTTCAGTGTGTTGCCGGGAGCATATAAGGATTTATCCACCATGT
>NW_011340994.1:0-6358 GCF_000735185.1 Notothenia coriiceps
ATGTTTGCAACTTAAAATGTTTATCTAAATCAATTAACTCACATTTTTATCTTGCAACCATGCATTTAATTAAGTGGAGGTGAAAGGTCGCCTGAATTCGTTTTTAGAGTGCAGTACCTGGCTTCATAGGGACTTGCATCCATTATTTTAAGGGAGACTGGGGAGAATACCAACTGGAAATAACCCACAGTGGTTTGTAGTTGGGGAAAAATTCCTCATCTGGTCTTTGCTCTCGGCGTCTTGCAACATAAATTGAAGCATTAAAAGTAGCGGGCCAATGGATAAAAAAATGTATTCAAGTTAAACCCAATAATCTGGAATTCATTTATATAAATCACAAGTGGAAAATACAAGTATCCAATTGTATTTTGGTGAGAGATTATTACATTGTGTTGAAATGAAATGATAAACTTGTAAGAGAAATGCTTTTTACTTTATAATAACATGATTTCTGAATATTTCCTTGTTCTTAATCTTAGCGCCTTCAAATTAAGAAAATGAAATTGAAGTGTTAAAAGTATCTTTCTCTTCTTCTTCTTCTTCTATGTGTCTGCAGCCCTCGTTTGTAGAAGTCATGTTTTCCAAAGCCACTGCCAACTTCGTCCATCAGATTGACCCTGAAGGAAGCCTCATCCATGTGTCGCGAGTAAACGACTCAAAAAAACTGGTTCCTATTGGACTAGTTGTCAAACGCAACCGCATCTGGTTCTGGCAGAGCCCCAAGTACCAACCCACTGTTTTCACCCTCAGTGACTTGTTGCAAGGCGACCAGGTGCTAAGTCCTGGTAAGTCTGCATATACAGAAAAAAAGGGAATAGAAATTGCTCAAGTATTTCCATGCCTCCTTATTGTAAGACACATTTACCCTCACGCATATCCAACATCACATGTTTTGTCAGGAGTGTCCGAGACAGACTTTCTGACCTACAAGGGGACGTTTAGAGACGCAGTCTCCGGGAAGCTGGACCCCGAGGTTGGCCCCGTCGGTGGAACACTGGAGGGCCACGGCTCCTCCGAGCTCCAATCATGTTTTGGCAGGATGTTGAAAGAGGAACTTGATGTGAAAAAGCTGTTACGGGACTCCAGCAGCAGGTCATTCATAATTTCCGTATTCAAGATTCACACATTGTGGACAGTGAGCAGAAGGTGAAAGGGTGACAACTTTATTATTCATGAGGGGAATCAATGTAGTTAGACAACACATTTGACACCTAAAACCAGTAACATGCAAACCACAGAGTTCAATAGTGTCATCTTACTTAAATACACTGCACTTATGTCCTTGGTTCTAGTGATTTGGTTTCTAATGTGAATAGCATGCTGCAGGACCTAGGAATAAGTTAGCACCTTATTACTTCTGGCTTCCTCATATTGTTTTACAACATAAATTGCGTCAGTAAATACCCCAGTGATTAATGTCTGAAGCCTCTATGTGTAATAAAAACAGTGGTTGTTAACAAGTGACCACTAAAACTCATCACGTACATCATCAGCCGCCTTTAGCTCAGCGGTGGTTAAGCCATGCAACTGTGATGTTGTTTGTCTTGAATTCAATGTTTTATACTGTATGTGTTCTGGGTTAAATTCCCAAAATAAGGCCTGTGGTTAATACAAGCTTAGCAGATTTACAAATCTAACATACAATATGTCAGTAAGTACACCACTGGTGAATGTCTATAGCTTTTAAGTGTCTTATTAACAACTTCATAAACTGAAAGTTGTCCCGCTCAACATTAGCCGCCTCTAGCGTAGCAGTGTTTACATGATGCCATGCTACTGTGTTTTTGTTCGCCAATAGCCTTTACGTTAGCTAAAGCTATAGTTTTGCTATTTACTTTTAGCAATTTACTTTTAGCAATTTGCATTTTGCATTTACGCTTCAAAAATCGTAAAAGTGGTGTTAATATGTGGAGATTATCCTGCTGAACAAAATATTTAAGTATCATAAACGTTGCTTTGCCAAGGATCTTATTTTCTGCAATAATACAATTGCCTTTTGTCAAAGGACACTTTGTAATCTAATATTCCTGCCAGTTTACAAAAATCTGTCATGCCTTCACCTCTCTACTAATTACTGATAGATTACACCTAAATACCACGCACATACACTACATTGCCATTGTAATTCATACACTTTTTTATTTTGCGTTAGGCTGGTGGACATGCAGAATAAGCTGGTGAAGCAGATGGAGAAGCGAGAGGAGGTGCTGGCAGTGGTGAAGGAGAGGATCCTCACCACCACCCCCTGCTCCATCACCCAGAAGAAAAGGGAGCAGTGCATCTTCCAGGGGCTGGTGGGCCTGCTAGGGAGCCCTGCTAAGGTGGGTGTGGAGTGTGAATGTGTGTATTTTCAGAATTTAATACAACCTTTGATATTGTTTATTTTTACTGTAATCTGTGCCATTATTAGACAATGAATCAAGTTAACTAATGATTATGAATGCTTTTTCGTTATTATGTATACATAAATTACCTTTCATTTACTATATATAGTGTTTTTTTTTATCATTAACAAAGTGTTGCACACTTTTGAGAAATAGTTTGACGTATCTATTAATGACGGTTTAATAAAGTGACACCAATGTAATATTTGTTTATTTTTCAGCAAGATTGTCACTTAAGTACCTTTTAATTTAAAATTCCTGGCTTGTGTGTGTATTCTCAGTTGTGTGTGAAGAACAGCAGCAACATTGAGGCGGACAGCGACGTCTCCTTGGAGATCCCGTCTGGAACAGTTATTGCGTACAGCGTCCTGGAACTGGACATTAAAAAGGATGGACACTATGGTGAGTGTGTGTGTGTGTGTGTGTGTGTGTGTGTGTGTGTGTGTGTGTGTGTGTGTGTGTGTGTGTGTGGTTACAGAGAAAAAGTGGGGTCATTGTGACAAAAGTGTTCTTGGAAAATGGGAAGTGTGAATCACATTTTCACTTCTCTTTAGTTTGACAAGATATAAAAAAAATAATTATGGTATTCATTCCATTCCATTGCGTACCAACATCTGTACCTGCGGCAAAAACAAAAACTGTTTTATTTTCCATTAACCAGTCTTTAAACACTGCCAGAGCCAATACTGTGCTCTCTTAAGTGTTTACTTCCTGTCTCACCTCTGTAGTTCTTCTGACGTCCAGTGCGCTGTATTTAAACCTGTTTCTTTTCTGGGGACAGTTCAGCCATCTTGAAACCAACTTTTTATGGTCTCCACAAATATAAAAGCTAATATTCAAAAAGTATTCCATGGTGTTTTTTGATGGATGATACCTAATGTTGAAGTTAAGTCGACCGGACTTCTTTCCGCTGATTGAAGTGACTGCAAATTGTCCATTGATCCTCCCTAGCAACGGTCATGTTATCCTTAACAGCTGTGTGTTAGCGAGTATTACAAATCTCTGGCATCAATAATTTCTCTTTTTTTTCCCATGGTCCTAATAATAATAATAAATACAAATATAGTAAATACTACACTGTATAGAGAAGCACAGTCAAACCTCACTTAATATAAATCAGTCCATCATTTTTTAACATCCCATAGGCTGATATTCAATAGTGAATTGTCTGATTTTGTGTTTTGACTATGTGATGTTGTGTGTAGATATATGCCTACGGCCTGGAACAATAGGAGGTATTGAAGCAGACTCGCCTGAGTCCTGGCCATCCCAGGATTCTTTGGATTGGGTGGACGGCATGTTTCCAGAGAAAGTAGCTTTGATTGAAATGCAAAATGGTTTGTGCTTTTTATATATATAATAAGTCAGTTAATTGGAAATAACTTTAATGGATAAGCTTCCATTTACACTTTATATTTTGGGAGAAAATAACAGACATTAAGGAAGTGATGGAAAGGAAATAAGATCCCTTTTCTGCTGCAGATGGCTCTGTGGATTTAATGTTGGGTGGAATTGTGGTTGGTCTGACCAGCATCAGAATATAAAACTTCAACTTTAAGTACAATGTTCAAGTCAGGGTACTTTGAAATTATTTTTGGATTACTTCAAAATAAAACGTTGAAATATTGCCTTTTCTTCTCTTTCAACATCTCAAAAATGTTTGCAAATTCAGTGTTTCCCTTGGGGCAACCATGTTTCCCATACAAAAAACAGTACTGACACAAACTACATGTGCTGTCTTTATTTAAAATAAAAAATGTTTTAGAAAATTGCCATGTTTCGAAGACTAAACAGAAATATATTTTCTATTACATAGAAATACTTAGCAAACTAACCTCAATAGTATTGCATATTTTCCCCACAGTCAACCTGGGTTTATGAGACTGCAGTTTGAAATTTGATTTCGTAATTCTGATTACATGTACCCAACTCTGACTATTACTAGTAAGTCTTTATATATCTGCCATTGTCAGAAATGTACAGCCCGTTATATATACATAATATTTTACAGTTTGCCAAATAGTCTTCTTCTATTCTCAGATTTTAGATGACAATTCACACTTTTCAACTCAAACTAACTTATCAGTTATTCCCAACTAAAAGTTCAACTAGCAAGAAGCTAAAGAGGATAAACCCTTACCACAAATGTTTAGAATGAGTTAATTATGCAACTGTATTTGGGTCTGCATTAAATATACATGACGTTGAAAAATCATACTATTTTGGAGAATTATAAGTAAGTCATGACTGAGTTACTTCCATTTTAACGTGTCATAAAAAATGTGAGTGTAATTGCGTAATGTCTTCAATAATTGTGGTTGTAGGGGTTTACCAAGAACTCTGTGCCTGTTTGTAAGAAAGCGGAATATCCCAAAATAAAAAGGTTGCAGTACTATTTAAACATTTGGAGATTAAAACGAGTGGATAATGTAAGTAGGTAGACATAATCCCGAGAATGAGACGTGTTCAGTTTGAAACCTGACACAGTATCTCCCTTTTTTTACAGGATCACATGAGATGGATCTTTCTCCTCTGGCAGAGCTCCCCCAGTCCACTCGATACGCTTTGTTCAAGAGACTCCAAGAGACTCTGAGGGACAGAACTGCCCTGTCACATGTTGAGTGTTCGGTGAGTGACACTCTGACTTTTGGTAGGCAAAGGTCGAGGTCACCGTGACCTCCCAAAACACATTTTTGCCCATAACTCAATGATAACTTCATACAAATGTCTAATAGGATTACAGCATTAGGAGATGACATTTTGGACAGACATGGATTTGAATTGCAACAGGACTGGTATGCAGTGTTATAAGAGTGTTCGTGTGGTGACATCAATTTGTAGGCCGACCCAGATGTTAGCATCGCAAAGGCCCCCTTGAAAAGATCTATGTTTTTTTTTTACTATTTCATTTTAGAATATTGCAGACAATGAAATGTTCACCAAACACACGTTTATGATACTTAAACATTGTTTTCAGAAGGAAAGACTCCACATATTAACAGCACTTTTATGATCAACATCATGGCTGCATGGTTGCACGTCACCACCGCTAAGCTAAACGCGGCTAATGCTCGGAAATTGGTCAGCATTATTTTATGTTGTAGAACAAAACATGAGAATATCTCAGTCTTCTTACACCTAGATAAACACACATATTATTTAAGGCATCTTAGCAAAACACATGACATAAACAGTTGACTTCAAAGGTAACAAAAGTTGTCAAATGCTCACTGATTTCTGCGTTTTTGGAGTCATTACTGGACAACTCTATTATTTTCGTGTTTTTTCTATTTCCTCTCCTCTCTGTACCTGTCTCTCTTAGCTGGATGAGTTGTGCAGTGGTGAAACACTGGATATGGCCAAGCATAATGATCTGTCAGAGAGTCAGAGAAAATTATTGTCAGCCATACTGGAGCTGCTTGGCACAGACACTGCTGCTAACGTCCCTTTATACCTTAATGCAGCTCACCTGTTGGTCAGTGCCATGGAAGGTGAGGACAAACTTGAGTCTGTAGAGGGCTGTAAACATTTTCCCACAGTGATTTTGAGCAAACATGTTTCATATGTTGTTTTTTTGCAGAGTTGTCTGATGAAACTCTGAGCCTCTTGAGTGAGAGCAGCTCTCGTTTTCTGGAGGCCTTCAACACATTGGTTAGTTCAATTGTACTGCAGATTGTTTCATGTTGTCTGAAAATGTTATTTGTATAACAATATGAAGCTACAGCTAGGAGCCTCTTAGCTTAGTTTACTATAAAGGGGAAAGCTCTTGGAAGGGCGAACTAGATAATAGGAAGTTAGTGGGTGCAGTACTACTTGATTTTAGTTCTGCTTTTGATGTTATTGACCATTCTTTGCTGTTAAACAAGCTAGAACAGTATGGTTTTAATCTTGATATGCTGAGGTGGTTAGAAAGTTACCTGACAAATCAAAGTCAATGTGTTTTTTTTAATGGAAGTCTGTCAAAAATGAAGACA
>NW_011340995.1:0-4502 GCF_000735185.1 Notothenia coriiceps
AAAGAGTCCCCTTCAGGAGCCCCATACAGGACTCTTTCCAGGGTCTCCAAGAAGGCCGTATACTCTGAACTGCTGTTGGGTGCATAAGCACCAGATCCAACTGGTAACGCTCCACCTCCCGCACAAGCTCCGGCTCCTTCCCCCCCAGAGAGGTGACGTTCCACGTCCCCAAAACCAGCTTCTGTCGCCCGGGTCTGGTCCGTCGAGACCCTCCACTCTCACTGCCACCCTTCTGGCAGCGCAGCCGACCCCATCGCTGTTTCCCGTAGGTGGTGGACCCGCGGGACGGAGAAGCAGAGGTGTTGCCCACGTTGCCTTTTCGGGCTGTGCCCGGCCGGGCTCCGTGGCAAGCCCGGCCACCAGACGCTCGCCGACGAGTCCTCCTTCTGGGCCTGGCTCCAGAAGGGGACCCTGGGCTTCCTCCGGGCCGGGTATCCTCACTTTGTGTGTTGTCTTTCATGAGGTCTTTTGAACCAATGTTAGTCTGGCCCCTTGCCTGAGACCAATTTGCCATGGGAGACCCTACCAGGAACACAAGGTTCCAGACAACACAGCCCCCAGGTTCATCAGGGCACACAAACCTCTCTACCACGGTAAGGTGGTGGTTCTTCAGAGAGGCTCTTTGTGGTCAATCCTGGTTATTATTTTGATATGAGACTATTGAAGTGTATACTGTATAGTGCCTATAGCCATGTCGCTAATTTAGCTGATTCCAGCACTTAAATAAGTAAGGACTCTGTTTGTTAACAAGATGAATGATGGACAAAACTAACGACCACATTGTTTTTTTACTCTAATTATCTCTTAAAGCAAAGTCTGAAATGTTTCTCCTTCCTGTTTCTGTGTCAGCTCCAGAAGAGTAAGGAAAGAGAGGAGAGGTTGGAGGAAGTCATCCAGGCTTATGAGAAGATTCACCTGGAGAAGAGCAACGTCCAGAGGGACCTGGACAAGATGGTAAACACACACACACAGACACACACTGTTTGGTGGTAATACAACGTTTGTGTTAAGTGTCGAACAGCAGTTTGTGCTTCAGTTTCACCGTAATGTGTGTGTTTGTCAGACCTCTCTGGCAGAGCAGCATGTGGAGCAGATCTGCGGTCTGGAGTCGGCTCTCAGACAGAGAGAAACATCTCTGCAGAAGCTCAGCGTTCAACTTCGCAGCAAAGACGCACACAAGTCTCATCTGCAGCTGCACGCCAGCCTGGACGTTCCCAGAGGTGGGTTCTGTGTGGAGCAGCAGACAGAGATGCACTGTGCCCCGGTGGCGGACTGTGTGCTTACATGTGCTATTTTCAGTGCATAAGTGCATCCCAATGTGAAGCATGGTGAAATGCTCTATGATAACCCAGATGGTGCACTCCTAACGGTCAAAGAGTGTGGATCGATCCACCCTCCTCATGCTTAACAACCACCGGCCGTGATTTTGGTTGCTTTGGTCAACACAGCACTATACAAATAAAAGTTAACATATTTTTTTCTTACACCAACTATAATAGTGTCAAAAATAAGTAATAGTAAATAGTTAGGGTTTACTTAAAAGACAGATGTCAACGCTAGGAGCTCAAAATCCTCAATTTTTTTCCATATAGAGTAAGTTAGCCCTAGTGGTAAGTATATAAAGAAGAATGTAAGATTTACTGTAACACTATTAAGCTGCTTCTAGTTGTGGAGGCAGTAATCAAAAGGAAACTGCCATCTGAATCCTTTTAAGCTTATTCCTCCATTAATATGGGGGTGGCAGTAGCTCTGTGACTTGGCTTCAGAACTGGAGGGTCGCCAGTTAGGGTTAGGGTTAGAGAACGGACCGAGTTTGGACTGTTGACTAGTGCTTTGAGAAGATGTATAAAAGCTGCCAACTGCTCCGAATATAAGAACGGGTTAAATTCGTATTCTTATTTTTTTAAACTTTATTCAATAATTATCGCATTACATCAGAAAAAGCTCGTAAAACATCAGGATTTAGTACATTAATTCAAAACTGAGGGCATTATTAACCGAAAACATAAAAAAAAAAAAAAAAAACACAAGTTGTCACTCGTTGAGCTTTTTTACTTTTTCACAATTTAATTAATTAATTATATAATTTCACGTTATTAAGAAATGCATAAACACTAGGGAAATATCGATAAAATAACATTTTTGTATGAAATATCTTGTTAAAGTAATAAAATGAGTCATTCCAAATTCAGTTTTTGGTTTTACAAAATGCAAAGCCACATTTTATATTATCACACGTTATGACCGGAAAGTTCTTCTAATTTTAAACTGGAAAGCATCCCAAAATATTTGAACTACATTGAAAGAAAAGAAAAGATGTTCTAATGTTTCAATAATCAAATTACAAAGAGAACGGGCTAAATGCAGAGACTTATTTTCACGTCCTCCATTAGACCAGTGTCCTGACCTGTACTGATGTGTGTGTGGTTCTGTCAGAGGGCCGGGGGGGGGCGCTGCAGAGCTCCCGCAGCCTGGACGCTCTGTCCGACCTGAAGCTGCAGCGCCTGGAGGCCGAGCTGGAGGGGGCCCGGCACCGGGAGGAGGGGGCCTGCCACCGGGAGGGGGAGCTGAGGGCCGAGCTCAAGAGGCTGCAGAAGGAGGTCGCAAAGCTGCAGGAAGCACAGAGACAGGCCCAGGATCCCCCCCCACACTGTGAGCACTGCGACGTAGAGTGGATAAAGAAGGCCGGGGACGAACAGTAAGTGTGACTCGGAAGCAGTGTGTATATCTGTCAGATTGTGATATGTTGTTATTCAGACTGTGTTGTTGTTGCAGGGTTAACCTAGCATTAGCCTACACAGAGCTAACGGAGGAGTTGGGTCGTGTTCGCAGTCTGGCTGTGAAACAGAGCGACCTTCTGCAGCACGTCTCACAGGAGCCTGGTAAACACCCCAGTGGATTCTTGTGTAATTAACTTCATGGTATCATTAGATATCATAAAGAAGAGTCTATACTAATGAGAAGATATTGAGAAAGTTCAGAAAAATCGACTGGAGACAGGCATAAGCACACAGAAACTAACCACTTGACAAAACACAGCTGGAAAGGGCTGGTCAAAACACAGGAGCAACAGGTGATTACACACAAGTGGAAAGAATCAAGGCGGGGCAAACTAAGCACAACAGGCGGGAAACTCCAAAGACAGGAAGTGAAACAGACAAAAGCAAGGTGTTTCACGAAACACACAAAAGGTTGGGGTAGGTCACATTGGAGAAGCCAGCAAAACTAAGTTCGATTTTTTAAACTGTCTGGCCTGAGAGACCCAGCCCAGTGTTGCCAACTATTTTCCAATAAAGTAATAGGAGCTCAGTTTAAAGATAAAGGTGAAAAGGTTCAATAGGCATGTTCATAGTGAATTTGAGGCTTCTTCACGACCCCAAACGTTATTTTGTGATCATGTACGTTTAGTATTCAAAATGTGTATTACAGTCGAAGCAAAGCACATGTGGCTCAGGGGGAATATGGGGCATCTATCAATTTGAGGGTCAGTGGTATGATCCTCAGCCCACACGGCAAGGGATAGGCAACATGGCCAATCACAAAGACATAATCCTAATAATTAGCCTCCGCTAGGTATTTAATATTAGCTGCGATGAGGCCGAGTTACAGGGACAATCATGTATTTTCATCACCTTACACACCAAGCAGTCACCAGAGAACTCGCCGACGCCGACTGTTGCGTCGGCGCGTTCTTCTGCGTCTTGGCCATGTGTCGCACTGGAACACACCGCAAAGACTTCAGCCGAGCACGTACGAACTGCACATGCATGAGTGGCAATAACTCTCCTTACCAGCAGGCGGCGGTAGTGTGTATTCGTCATTCAAAAGAGGCAACAACCAGAAGACAGAGAAGAAGAACAGACTGCGTGATCTAAACAAACAACAAATAGCGTGTGCGTTCCATTTTCACTCTCGTCCATCGAAAACATGTTTCGTGCGGTACTGGAGCTATCAGCCATTGGAGTGTTGCTTTTGGAAGACATTCTCAAGCAACCGTTTCGCTTCTCATGCACTGATTCGCTAGCTGAACAGCCAATCAGAGTGATTTCTTTGTCCGACTGCCTGTGGCCAAATAAGGCGTGTCACGGCCGACGGTGCGGGACACACCAAATTGAGTTTGGACGACAGGGCACGCTTCGTCGTCCGACTAACGAAAACGGCCGATTTCGGCCTGGTGTGTCAGGGCCTTAAGGGCACAATGGCTGAGGCAACCGTCAGTCTGCCCAAGGGCCGGAGGAACTGAATATAAGGCACCATCTTGCCCGGCCTGAAGATGGGAAAAAGGTGGGAAATGTCGTCCATGCGATGAGGTGTCAGGTAGGCCCTCATGGCGACAGAGTCTAGGACCATGATGATGCTGTATGATGTCCCTTTTGTTGTTCTGTTTATGTTTTATGTTTCATGTGGAACCTACTTGAGCAGGTCTCCCTTGAAAAAGAGATCAATGATCTCAATGGGATACACCTGGATAAATAAAGGTTTGAAATTAAATTAAATTGAAC
>NW_011340996.1:0-2641 GCF_000735185.1 Notothenia coriiceps
GCTGCTCCGAGATGATGGTCTAGTTTCAGCAGCTACATTACCTACGGGTGCGTTCGTTAATATTAACTGCGCGTCCGGAGTCACTGTGGCACAGACTGGACCGCTGGTGAACAGCTGTTAGAACGGGCCGTTCAGGTGTTCAGAGCAGAGCTCCCTGTCGGAGCGGCAGAGCGTGATGTGAACTGAAAAGTTTTTCTGTGGCAATATTATTTAAGGAATCGTTGAGCTAGCTAGCTAGCATACATTGTCACTATCTGCTAAGGTTAGCTTTAGCCTTCTATTTCTAATAGTTTTTTTCATAGGCTATAAACAGAGGTGGTATAAGTATATATATATTGTACTTGAGTAAAAGTAGAAGTACTCAGATCTTGTACTTGAGTAAAAGTAGAAGTACTCAGATCTTGTACTTGAGTAAAAGTAGAAGTACTCAGATCTTGTACTTGAGTAAAAGTAGAAGTACTCAGATCTTGTACTTTAAAAGTAGAAGTACTCAGATCTTGTACTTGAGTAAAAGTAGAAGTACTCAGATCTTGTACTTGAGTAAAAGTAGAAGTACTCAGATCTTGTTCTTGAGTAAAAGTAGAAGTACTCAGATCTTGTTCTTGAGTAAAAGTAGAAGTACTCAGATCTTGTTCTTGAGTAAAAGTAGAAGTACTCAGATCTTGTTCTTGAGTAAAAGTAGAAGTACTCAGATCTTGTACTTGAGTAAAAGTAGAAGTACCAGAGTGTAGGAATACTCTGTTACAGTAAAAGTCCTGCATTCAAAGTGTTCCTCAAGTAAAAGTAGAAAAGTATTATCATCAAAATATAGTGAAAGTAGCGACAGTAAAAGTAGTCATTGTGCAGATTGGTCCATTTCAGAATAATAGATATGATATGTTTTATAATGATTGATCATGAAAGTGTTCTCAAAGCTGGTAAAGGTGCAGCTAGTTTGAATGACTTTGTATTCTGCAGGTTAGCTTGTGGATTGTTTCAGCGATGATTTAAAGTGTATTTTCTGTGCAGGGTGTTTCGGAGCTCAGATCAGCGTCTCCTGTTTCTGCACATTGAGGGAATAGTGACCCAGATATCAAGTGATGCGTTCAATGTCCCACCCTCTGCCCGGAACACATCGCACCTCAACACGTCTCTGGTATCTGTTTCACTGAAGCAGGTTACACAACGTCAGGGAAATGTGTTTGTGTTGCCCTCAGGGACATTTCAAATCCATCCCAGTTCAGATTGACGCGGCTTTAAAAAGACCCAGCAGGAGGGCACTGCGTTTGTTTGTTTATTGTTTTATTAGTCTTAAAGGGACAGTCCACCCCAATGTCAAACATACATATATTCTTTCCTTATTGCTATTTGTCCATTTTGATTGTTTTAGTGTCTGCCATTTCTCCAATATAATGGAACTATGCTTTCTTTGTGGTGTCAAAAGATACATTCAGAAACTCAACATAAATGTCTGATTTCAGAAAAGATGACCCCGTTTCTAAAGATAATCCACAGATCTCGTGTGAGCCGTTCTATGTCGGGACTATTTTCTTTCAATAGTTTGCATACTTGTGAGCGAGGTGTAGTTTTCAAATGTAGTTTTTTTCTTGAATTATGTGGTTAGCTTTGTCTTGTGTGTGTCCATAGAGAGCTCCCACTCTCACAGTGTTTCTGCAAAATGATAACATTCACAAATCGTGCAGTAATTGACCAAAGCATTTTCGTAGCATATTTGTATCTGTTTTATTTGATGGGATCATGTCTTTTTGAGAGACGCTGGTGTATGTGTCTTTATAGCAAAATGTACGGTGGCCCACGGGTGCAAACGCGTTAACGAGCTTCAGAAAGGATGCAAATATAAAAACACAAATGCTCCAAAACACATGCAGCGTTGAGAGAACATTCAGCAACTTGAGGAGACATGCGCAGCGTTTACTAAAAGCTGCAGAAACCAAACGCTGAAAATACAAAACGCTGCAGAAGCTCAAACACAACGGAGACTGTTCCCAGGGTTTCTAAAACACTCCAACTTGTTTTTATATGCATGCTATGAAAACACTAATCCACGAATTCGCTTTATTTTATTTGCCCATTCTTAAAACGTTTACAGTTTAACATTTAGTATGATATGAAACGGGGAAATAAAAAACATCAATACCCGAAATCTATAAAGATATTATATGAGTCCTGCAGTGTAATAGATACAATTACTACAACGTGTGTCCAGTGAGTGTGTGTGTGTGTGTGTGTGTGTGTGTGTGTGTGTGTGTGTGTGTGTGTGTGTGTGTGTGTGTGTGTGTGAGTGAGTGTGTGTAGATGTGTTTAACACTCAGGTAGCAGTAAACACACCCTGATGGTTGTGTGTTACTCAGCATGTTAACTTTGTGATGAGCATATCACAGACTAATGACACTCAGATTACACCCAGTGCGTGCATGTGTGTGTGTGTGTGTGTGTGTGTGTGTGTGTGTGTGTGTGTGTGTGTGTGTGTGTGTGTGTGTGTGTGTGCATGTGTGTGTTTGTGTGTATGTGTGTGTGTGTTTGTGTGTATGTGTGCGTGTGAGTGTATGTGTGTGTGTGTGTGTGTGTGTGTGTGTGTGTGTGTGTGTGTGTGTGTGTGTGTGTGTGTGTGTGTGTGTGTGTGTGTGTGTGTGTGTGGCCT
>NW_011340997.1:0-13215 GCF_000735185.1 Notothenia coriiceps
TATTAGGCGCTTTCACACCAAGTACTTTTCCGTACTTAGTTCATCAGAACTCTTTAGTTCTGATGAACTAAAGAGCAGATCGCGTTCACACCGGAATAAGTCCCTGGGGGAGGATAAGGCAAATGAAGCCGCTGACGTTACTTCTTCTTCTTCTTCTTCTGCTTTGGGTTTACTGGCAGGCCTTAGTCAACAACTTCACGGCGTATACTGCCACCCGAAGTCCCCGGAGTTGGGGACTGGCTTCCGAGTAAATCGCCAGAACGCCGACACCTCCTCATCTCCACCGCTCCCATGTTTTCTTTTGTGTTGCCATAAGTTAGTCTCTCTCCGTTGCTGCGCTGGGCTAATGCTAATAATGCTAATGCCAGCAAATACAACTGCGGCTTCACAAAACTTTTCGGAGTTTTACGGGGCGTGGTTTGCAATCCGCCCAGCCAATCAGAAATGGGAACCTTTTTTTCCCACGAAAGTACCACCTCTCTAGCAGGGACTAAAAAGGGGGGGGAAAGGTTCTCATGAACTAAGTTCTAGTTCCGGATGTTTTTGGTGTGAACGCAACATTTCAAGAACTATCGGAACTATACTGGGAAAAGTACTCCGGTGTGAAAGCGCCTATTGAAGAGTTCACTGAATCTCCAGATAGTATTTGTCATATTTCTCACACAAATGACTGTCCTCTTACTCTATATACCTGTTCTTCTCTTACGTTCTGCCAGGTTACTAATGCGGGGAAGTCGCTGTTCTTGCTGTACGCGCTGAAGCGCTCCCCCCGCCTCACACTCTTCTATTTGTATTTATTCGACTACTCGGAAACCTTCCTGCCCTTCCTGCACACCTGCTGTCCGGCCATCACAAACATCGGACAGTCAGTGGAGAGCAGCTTCCTCAACACACAGGTGACACTTTGCAAACTTGGTGTATCCTTCTCTTAGGTCCTCTTCAAAGTTGGGGTTTCGGGTCATCTTTCCCCATGATCACACACTGAAATAAAAAATAAGAATATTTTGGAAATGTTAAATAGGCAGTACTCTAACAATGATATGTTGTAACCTTATTCCGACAAAAATATCACATCAACGACTATCTTGATTTAACATCTCATCGTCCACTTGCATGTAAATATAATGTACTTCATTGAGGTAACTAGATTTAGATGAATAGATAGATAGTTAGTTAGATGGATAGATGGATAGTTAGGTAGATAGATAGATAGATAGATATACTTTATTGATCCCAATTTGGGAAATGTCTTCGTTGCAGCAGGATAAAAAACACAAGGCAATATACATAAGAGAAATTAAGACACAAGAAATAAACATTCCGAAATATTTCAGAAATATAAATAAAATAGCATTACAAATTTAAAAAGTTAAAAGAAATATATACATGTGGAAAATGTACAAGTGGAAACACAAATTTCCAGTAACAAATATAATGCAGGATATTTAATTACTGTACAATTTATTTCTACTCATATATTTAACATTCATACCAGTTTAATTGTTTCATATGATGTTTCTGTGTTTGTCAGATGGAGCCCAGCTGGCGGCAGTGGGGAGAGTTTCTTGTGAAGTACCTCCTGCTCCCATACCAGCTGATAGCAGAGTTTGCCTGGGACTGGTTGGCCGTGCACTACTGGACGTCTCGCTTCATCATCGTGAACGCCATGCTGCTGTCCGTGCTGGAGGGCTGCGCACTGTGGAGACTCTGGGCGAGAGCCAGCATCAGGTAAACACTTGGCAGGGGGTTTTATGTTCTGTGTTTTTATGTTTTTAAATACATTTTAAGTCGCCTCTTGTGTGTAAGGACACTTGGAAAAAGAGTAGATTACGTCCTGGTTACATACAGGGTGAAAAGAAGTGCTGCAGCATGAGAAAAATAAAACACGTTCTGAACATTAAAGCATGTAAACATGTCACAGTAGAAGCACAAAATACAACCTGAAGATAAGCATTGTTCTCTTAAAGCTACAAATGAAGTTATAGTTGGTTTCGGAGTTGGAGAAGACTTTATTCACTGACTTCTATGTTCCTCTCTCCTTAGGGCTATGCCACGCAAGATGTGGAACCACTTGTGGAAGATGCTCTCTCAGGGGTTTGCCTTCGCCCTCCTGTGGCCTTTTTTCCCTCAGTTTGTGTGCAACTGCCTCTTCTACTGGGCTCTGTACTTCAGTCCCATCATTAATATAGACCTGGTGGTGCAGCAGCTAATGCACCCAGAAACACAGGCTCTGTAACAAACTGCATGCTAACAGTGCTCCATTAATACCATACAGTTCACAGCAAATATCAAGAGTTGCTGAAGAGGAGAGGGCGTTTATTTTCAGCAGTATACTCATATGAGACTGGCTTACTCGCTGTTGGCAAGGAAGTTTTCTCGCTTCCAAGACTTGACTCTGCTGGATGGCTGCCATGTGGAACAAGAGAGTCTTTTGTACAAGAAACAAAACCAACAAGATGAGAATCGCTGAAATATCTGTGATGTTATTGATTACTGCAGTGATTTCTCTCTGCGTGCACAGTGCATTCACAAACCACATTGCCTAGATGGTCGACAGGGCAGTTAAGAAATTGCCTGGCCTCTTAAGTAATTTTCTGAAAGCTTTGTAGCACAGAGAGGGCTGTTATCCGATGAGAGGAGAGCTTTTTTGACGCATATGCTGCCTGAAGGTGGATTAAAACATCAGTACATGCATTTTTGTCTGGCTTCTTTTATTAAATGTAATCCAAAACAAATTAAAATAAAAAAACTGCTGGTTCAAAAATAATTTAATTTTTTTTGGAATTATACGTGTACTGTATAGCAATCCTTATTTGGCATGAATTTAAATCATTGCAGTGCAGTCCTGGCTTTATATGCAGTCCTAGTGCCACAGAGCTCTCGGAAAATTCCCCATGCGAGGTTTGGTGATATGGTTGTGAAATGTGTCAAATGTTGAGGCTTGTAGTTCTGCAGCCTGACGGAAACCTCAGGCTTTACAGTTGATGTGAAGAAAAACTAAAATGGCGTCTTTATGAGCAAATGTTCAACAATGAAGCGTGATTCAGGAAGTCAAGATGCCCATTTCCCTTTGCCACAGTGACGCGTCCTAAAACCCGGAAGTAAGTTAGCATTTGACCACTTCCGGTTCCTTCGACAAAAAGCAATGCAATTTCTCCATAGGATTTTGGAAAATAATCGATAGATTTATGATTAGAAAATGATAAAAGTAGGGTAGACATATGGATATTATCCGGCTGAACAAAACGTGATCGGTCTGTTCAATGTGTGTCAACCACAGACCTTATTTCCAGCTATTTTCCAAAATCCTATGGAGAAATTGCATTGGTTTTTGTCGAAGGGACCGGAAGGAGTTTACTTCCGGGTTTTAGGACGCGTCACTGTGGCACTCTATTCATGTGTCATTTAGCATTGAAATAAAACATATGGTCTTAAAAAAATGGAGATGCTTATAAAAGATATGTTCTAATTCCTATGATTCTAAGTAGAAACTGTTCGGAGCAGATTGTACTTGCTGACAAATATTGTGTTGCACATTCTTTTTTTATTGTTCAGAAACCTTTTGTTTGCAGTATACATTTCCATGTGACGGGTAGGTAGAGCTAATCAAATACTTTTATTTTTTTTATTACATTTTTTGCACTTAAGAGTTATACACTGTGATTTTGTTCTTTAATGTTCTATAATGACAACAAATAAAGATTTTTAAATAATGCTATCGGGTTGTGTGGATTATTTTCTCGTGAAATAGTCATTTACGTCATTTAAACATAAGATAAAAATGTTTATAAGGGCAATATCAACAAGGCTCTGGAGATGCTATTATGTGAACTATTTTTAAAAATGTATAATATTAAACAAATGCCTTTCTTCTCAAATACTTGAGTAGTAGCTGTCCACACAGTTTCATAATTCCCAGAAGGGGAGTTTACCTCACATGAAAGGTAAATAAAATGATTTGATGCCTAAAATGCTGATTTGGCTTTTAATCATGTACATGTTATTTGTTTCCTATAGGCCGCCTACTTATATATATTTACCAGGCATTGTTGGAGAGAGCCTTAGATCCAAGATTGTCATTGCCAATGAAGGTGTCACTGTAGTCATTTTTAATAAATGTAATCAAAAACAATGAATCATAACTTTAATCTTATTTAAAACGATTTGATTGATTGAAAACTTTACAACGTCCGCCCTCTAGTGTTCGACCGTCGTCATGGCAGCAACGGCTGTAGTTACAAAAATAGGGACTGTCCGGAAACAGCAGGGAGAGACTCGATACGCAAAAATAACTACAAATATAGTTATATTGCAGTTTTTAAAACATGATACATTTTTACAAATTTATTTCGCGTTCCATCAAAGTAGGCTACCCTATTTTATTTCACCCAGTTCTCCTTGATTTTTAAATGCACCGTTTGCTTTAAACGACCGCCCTCTAGTGGTCGACCATCGTCATGGCAGCAACGGCTGTCACTACAACAACGTAGGGACTGTCTCAAAACAGCAAGAAAGACTCAACACCAAAAAACTATTAAAAACACAATATATGTCCAAATATTAAAGCATTATAATTATATAAACCCGTTTATTTCTCATTCAACCAAAATACCGTATGTTATTCTACCCATATGTCCTTAATTTTTAAATGCACCGTGCGCTTTAAACAGCTAACAACATTTGACGGTCCCTCCCTTACGTCATTGTTGCGGAAGTGAAAAGTCTACGTGGGAAAGAAAGGTTGGTGTGACCGTGTTTGAATACCAGCAGCACATATGTCCAATCCAGGTTAGCTCCTTCCTCCTCCCCGTCGAACCAGTCCTCCTCTCCGCCCCTTGGTAGGCAAATGGACGCGTAGAGAGCCGTAAGCCGGGGAGTATAAATGGGAGGGAGAGCCGCCGACCGCCTGTAATGCTGCGCCGGGTGCGGCAGTCTTCTCTCCGGCAGGTGCTGTTTTTGATGGCCCGGAGACCAGGGCTGCTCTGCGGGTCTGTGCTGCTCGGAGTGCTGCTCGTACTGGCCGTCAAGTTCACATGCAGGTAACACACTTAGCTGCCTTAACATACACTTAGTTTATAGTGTGTTTTTGTGACCACCAGGCTAACATGAGACAACCATAACTGACTCAACATGTGGGTTACTTTGCTGAGAGATACATGTTGTAGCATTGAAAAGTCGTAAATTAGCTCCACCTAATTACAATGTAGCTACTTGGAAGTAATTAGGGTCTTCATAATGCTGTGGAGTTAATCTAATACTGGCGTGTACTGCAGGACAGGAGGATTAACTAATGCTATAATCACTTTAAACAGACAGTCCTTTTCCCAGGAGTCTATCATACCTTTAATTTCTTAGTTTTAATACGGTTTGCGCGTCTGTATTTGTACATGACTCTTAAGTCAACAGTGTTCACGTCATAACTCTGTAGTAAACAACACATGTATGTTCCTGTGAGGCCAGCTGTGGAGGTTCAGCTGGGGAGACAGAAACTTGAAGCAAATAGCAAACAAATGATCTAAGACACATCCTGCTTAGCTGGTTGTGGGGGAATATTGAGTATTGTAAACATTTAAGCAAGACGTTCAAGTTGTTATTGAAGTACAAGTCAAACAAGTATTAGCAGCTAAAGAAGTGAAAACAATAAGTCAAACCAATTATTTTGGTCAATCATTTGTCTTTATTAATCAGTATCTAGTTCCAGCTCTTCAAGTCAAAAGATTTCCTAGCGTTCCTTGTTAATCATTATAGTACAAAGAAGGATTATCTTTGGGTTCTGGACTGTTTCCTGAACAAAACATGAATTTATAATAATTGTTAGTTGCTCCCATAAACCAGTTGAGGTCTCCATGATCTGCAGCTGATCTTAAATATATTGTATACCCATTTATTGTAAACATAACTCCATCGCAAGTTCTCTGAGCCCAAAGTAATAATACATTTTGAAAGTGCTCTTGTTGTCTGATCAAAGGTCCAAAACCAAATAGATTTAAATTACATAACTCCTGGTATGTTAGCTAAATAAATACAATCCAATAAAGAGTTATCAAACTTGTCAGTGATTCATTTTCAGTCCACTGACTTATTAATTGATTAACAATTCATAAGAGCACTTAACAGCACATACTTTCCATCTTAAATTATCTTTGGATTGATTGCATATTGTACACGATTGATCTCAGACACATCCTGCCCGTCAAGTCAACCCCAGAGGCGAAGTGCTTTGCCTGATAGAGGGAACCTAATTGCTTTGTAATTACATTGAAATCTGTCCTTCCTGTAGCCGTGCTAAGAATGTGGTGGCAGCAGCTCGGCCTCCGGTGCGGTTCTTCTCTGCCGAGGCCCCGATAGTGGATCTGTACTTGGGTCAGCTAGACCAGGTGAGAAACACACACACCGGAGTCAAGTGTTCCTGAAATGTACGCAGATACATACTACTTGTTGAATGGATATGAGGACAGTCACAACAAAGGAGCAACATAAGGCTGCAGAGTACATACAGCTTACATGTAGTCTTCATTACATTTCATGTGCGTGAAACTTACTCAAATGTTTCCTAATGTAGCTTTCACCTGACTGCTCCCCAACTCTCATGCACATTAGTTTGCCATTGCCTTACATAATAACATGTCTGCAGCTCGATGAGTCGGCTAATAGTTTCTCAAAGTACTTTTAAAAAAATTGTATTTATTCGTTTTTTCCACATGTGAGTTATTTTAAAACAAAACAAGTACACTTATAATGTTTTAATTTTTGGAAAGGAGCAGAGGGAAGAAAATCTTATTTGACCTGCCCCTTCTTACAAAAAAATAACAAATAAATCAAATGAAATAACCATTAAAAAGCAATATTCTTTCAGTCACAGTTGCTTACAAATACTGAACGAGAACACAATCAACAGTCAACTTCATCTGTCTAAATACGCTTTCTTTATACCTTTTCTTGAACTTAACAATGTTCTTACAGCCCTTTAAATCATTCAGTAAAGAATTCCACTTCTTTACACCAAGAGACACACATCCGCTTTAAAGTATTACTTCAATTGTCAGTCTTTAATAATAATAATGCATTCATTGAGAACTACAATCTAGCAAAGTCAATAACTTATCAATAACGTTACCATCTCCTCTGCAGGTGGAGCGTCTCCGCAGCGTGGCGGAGGTTTCTCTGATCTTCTTCTATGCACCGTGGTGTGCGCACTCCATGGCTGCCAGGCAGGAAGTGCAGCAGGTGGCTAAGAAGCTCGCTAAACAGGTACAGGACACCTGAGGGGTCACAACGTGCACTCTGCAGGAGTGTTTCCATACCAAATGGCACCATTCATTACAGCGCGTGTGTATGATCACTGATAAGGTAGCAGAACATGTGTTGTTATAGTGGCATGCTTATGAGTTACAGAATACATGTACGAGAGTAAATATAGTTAACAGTAGTAATCGTAATGTTTTGAGAACAGTCTAAATACGCTACCAGCCGCAAAGAGCAGCTCAGTTATTGTGAGGTTTATAGAAATCTGCTGGAGTTATAAAGTCAAACCCATCTTTAAGTTCAGCGTGAAAATCCTGTTTACTGCAATGTGTCTGACTGGTGGGAGGATGTTCCTCTGGCTCAGAGTTAATGCTAACGTGTTATGTAAATGAGACTGAATACCACCTGGACGGACGTTTCTCTGACAACGCCCCACACTATACCTGGTCTGTGTTATGGAAATAGTTGTTCCATGTCTTTCTCTCTCTCTCTAAACAAACACACACAGGTGCAGTTTCTAGCTGTTAACTGTTGGTGGAATCATGGGAAATGTAGGAAGCAAAACCGCTTCTATCAGTACCCGATCATCCACCTGTTTTATAGAAGGTAAGACGCCCTTCCTATCAGAGTTCTCACTTTGACACTCTGGCTTCAATTAATAGGATTAATGTGGTTTAAAAACACATAATGACGTTTCTAACAAGACCAAATGAGTCATCTTATTGCTGACACACTTTCTTACTTTCCCAAAGTCACATCTTCACATTTCTAGTTCCATTCGGACAACATTTAAAGATATGAATACTTACATTTAAGAAGCAGGGACCAGTAAATGATTAGCATTTTGTCCTGAGAAGTGGATAATGTGTCCATGTTTTCCCCCCTACTTTCACTACAGGTTTTTAGCTATTCAAATCCTGTTTATTTGTTTACCAGGAGAGTGCACACTAATCGACATTTCAGTTTCCACTTCAGTACATTTTGCAAGAGTTAGATAACGAACTCACATGGCAATGATTAGAAATAGTTTATGCGTCTCGTCTCATGATCAGTCCACGTAGTAGACAACCTTAAAATCATTTGATTGGTACATTTGAGCTGTTGGTGTGAGGTCATCTTATTGATCCACGATGTTCTTTGTCTTTGTGTTTCCTTGCTGCAGGTTTGGGCCTATAGAGTACAAGGGTCCGTATGTAGCTCCATATGTGGAGAGTTTTATCCTCCGAGTCATCACACCGCTCACTTACCTCCCGTCGAGAGACGCACTCAAAGAGTTTCTCTCCTATCACGAGGTACTGTTTGACTTTTACATTACATCACATTGCATTTAGCTGACGCTTTTATCCAAAGCGACTTACAGTAAGTGCATTCGACCAGGAAGATACAACCTTGAAGAAAACAGAATCATATAAGTGCATCAGGTTTCATAGAGCCAAACATTTCAAGTGCTACTCAACTGGCTTTAGATAAGCCAGCCCTTCAGGCCATTTGATGGAGAATCAGTTTGATCTTCACAGTGTGTGCAGTTACAGTTATGCAAGCTGCTCAAATAAGATCTGTGGATCAACCTTAGTGTTAAACTGTCTAAGGCTATATTTCAATATGGTGTATTCTAATTGGTTGTCTCTTGTTTGTTTCCAGCCTCGAGTGGTGGGCTTCTTCCAGTTTAACTCCTCTCCTCAGCCCCCGGGGTACATCACGTATCTCTCCTCTGCCCTGAAGGCCCTGAAAAGGGGTAAGTGATGATGATCAATCGGAACTGAAGATCGTAGAGTCGTATGTGTGTCAAGTATGTAGGATAGATATAGCTCGCTTATGGAAAACGCATATGATTGACAATAGCAGTAAGTAGTATATGGAACATCAGGGTGTCCGCGGGGTCTTAAAAAGTATTAAAAGTTGATAAATCAATTTAGCGAAAATTAAGGCTATTAAAAAGTATTAAACGGCATTTCCCAAGGTATTACATTTTGTAGCTTGTTTTCAATAAGTATATAAATAGTCCAAAGAGGTTGTATTCTACAGTCTGCCTGAATGGATTTCACGTCATCTGAACAGGACACCGCACGCTCACTGCTTGATAGCGCGTGAAGGTCCGTTTACGCCGGTTGTTAAACAACATCGTTATGGGGAAATGCAAGTCTGCGTCCAAATGGTTGGAGGATAAGGAGGAAGGACAATCAATACTGTATATAGTAAATGTGAGGTAAAGTGTGTCGCCAAGGTAACCGGTTAGAACTCGAAGTGGCGATGAGGTCTTAAAATGTTTGGAAAGGGTCTTAAAAAAGGTTTTAAAAGGTTTTACATTTGACTTCAGGATTCCTGCATATACCCTGAATAAGAAATGTCCAATCCAGTCCTCAGTCTCTATGTTTTTCCGGTGCAGATTTCCGTGGTGTTGTACGTTTCGGCGTTGTGACCAACAAGCAGGTGGCCGAGGCCATCTCTCTTAAAGAAGATGAATCTGTTTATCTCAACAGAAGATTTAACTCCTCATTGGTAAGCAATGTCACCAAGAAGCTGTTGTTGGAATAATGAAATGCTAGTTACATTTGACTTTCATTTCGGATGAATGCTAACAATCCCGTTTATTTATTTATTTTTTTCTTGCGTCAGATTTTCCCTCGAAGGGAACGCAACTTCACGTCAGAGGCCATATGTAGCTGGGTGTTTGAACACCGCGAGACCGTCCTCCAATGGCTGCAGCCTCCAGGAACTAAGTCCCGCCTCCTAGAGCACGAGCTGAGTAAAGGTCCGGCTCTGCTGCTGTTCCTGCCGCACAACCCACTCGGGACCAAACCCAGTCCAATGCTGCAGCAGGTGAGCATCAAGAGAGAGCTCACATAGAGAGCGGACGTGATCTTAAGGCTGCCTTTCATACAACGGACTAAAGAATCCTTCTTCAGTTTCTCAGGATGGATAGCCTCAGAGACAATTGAAAGGCCTCAGGTTTCAGTTGTACCTGAACAAAAGAAAGAAATATTTCAGATGGAAACTCGATCCTTTACTTCCTGTCACAGGGCTCTGTTTTAGGTCTTTCATAGCTTTCTTTTTGTATATTTCTATTATTCACTTACATCATATATATTTTATCTTATTATATATTTATCAGAATCAGAATACCTTTATTAGTCCCACGGAGGGGACATTTGCGTAGTTGCAGCAGGAAAAAGAGCCACAGAGAGCTTAATGTTACATATGTTAAATATGTGACATGCATTAAAAAGAAGTACTAAGTTAAGATATAATAAAAAGTTACATAATTTGAACTTCATAACTGGAATAAACTACCTGAAACAACAAGACAAGATTTAAAACCTTTCCCTTTTCCACCAATATCTATTACATTTCCTGCACTGCACTTTGGAACCACTTTCCTTTTGAGTTATTGAATTGAAGAAAATGCTTATTTTTGTAATTTCACAGATTGCATTATTATGTAAACAGATTAAATTGACTATTGTTTTTGAAAACTGCTATGTAATTAAACCTGTCTTACCTTAACCCAGATGTCTGTACCAAGAACACCTGTTACAAATAAATAATGATATATATATATATATTACAAATGGGGCGAAGCCTGTGAGCTAGTTCAGGCAGTCAACTCGAGCACCAATGATACACTAACACGTGACGCACCTCGTCCCTCTTACAACCAACCAATCACATTCTCCTAAACATGCCGCTCTATTGAAGCTGTCAGGTCTTCCTGCCTCTGCCTCGCTGCTGCTGCTGCTGCTGCTGCTGCTGTGTTTCATGTTGCTGCTGCTTGCCTGCCCCCCCCACCACCACACCACCACCCCAGCTCCACCTGTAGGCCCGGGTGATAGTTATCTAATCATCACTCAATGTTCTTTGTAAATCTGTGGAGTGATGAGGCCCGAGCCCAGACTCCAAACTCAAACTATGCTGCTCTAATAAACATATTAAGAACACGTGAGTTGTCTGACTGAACTCTCTTTCCTTTGTCTTTCAGATTGCAGACATTGCTGTGCGTTATCATTCCTGTGACAACGCTAACCACTCCAGCTCAGAGGAAACCTCCCCCCCCCACTCGTGCTGCCAGTCAGTCCCTCTCCCAGAGTTCAGTGCGAGTGTGTGTGAGGTTTGCCTCCGTCTGTCACCATCCAGCCTGAGCAGCTCCTCTGTGCGCTGCTCCTTCTCCTCCACCACTCAGGGAGGAGAAGTGTTCCAGTCTCATCTCCATCACTGCTGCCTCCACCGACTGCCTGCTGCGTCTCTGAACACCTCCGAGGGCTGCAGCCACTTCCTGAGCAGCTACAGCCCGTTCAGCCAATACAGTGCCTGCTGCAGAGAAGTAGAACCTCAGCTCAACCAATCACAAGCCAAAGAGGAGCAAGCAGCTCCCCTCCCACCTCCGTCTTCCCCCCTTGCTCCGTCCTCTCAGGAGGGGGGAGGCATCACAGGGCTGCGCTGTCACACCAACAGGACGCTCCGGTTCTACCTGCTGGACGTGGCTCTGAACTGGCCCCTGGCGGAGAGGCTGGGGGCCACGGGGAACAGAAGTGTTTCTCCTCACCAGGGCGCCGGGGCACAAGGAGACGGGTCGTTTGCAACCATTGTGCACCTGAAGGACGAGGTTCATTACGTTCTGCACCGCAGCCCAGCAGCCACGCTGACGGAGTCTCTGGGTGAGACCTGGAGAGTGTTTCAGCCCTACCAGACGGTCTTATGTGGTCTGGAACTGGTCAAACTAGTTTCTACAATGGTGGTTAGATCATGCATGAAGTCAAAATAAATATATATATACCGGTTCCAAATGTCCACAATCAAAGGTGGAGTTAAAAGCCGCTGTTATAGAGAGTTGTAAGAGGCGATGATTATTTAAATGAGGTTATAACTTTGCACTTTGATACTGTTTCTCTTTTAAAATATTTATAGTGTTGCTCTTAGCTGCATTTACGTAAAGTGAAGAGTTTTTCTTTCTGTCCTGTTGACGGAGGAAACAGATTAGTGTGTTATCGCTCGCTGCAGAGAGTTGTGCACATTCTCCACATCATCAGACAAAGAAGACCGAAAGCAAGCACTGACATGTTTTGCATACGGCTCAGGGGAAGGTCAACAGGAAGAAGTGTGCAAGTCATTGGACAAAGGAAGTGTTGGCCTGTGGTGGCTCATTAATAGTATTGAAATTTAGAAAGTTGATTTAACCATTCTGCATGTTCCTCCTGATCCGTCTGCTAACACAATTTGCTTGTTTATTGATTAATCTAATCAACAAGACAATTTACTGGAGTAGAGACATTAGGCGCGTTCACACCAAGTACTTTTCCCACAAAGGTTCCTGAGAACTACGATTTAGTTGCGTTCACACCAAAAAGTCCCAGGAACTAAATTAGTTCTAGAGAACCTTTTTACCCCCTTTTCAGTCCCTGCTAGAGAGCAGGGACTTTCGTGGGAGAAAAAGGTTCCTGTGTCTGATTGGCTGGGCGGAATGCAAACCACGCCCCGTCAAACTCCCAAAAACGTTTGTGAAGCCGCCATTTTATTATCCTTGCATTGTATTATTAGCATTAGCATTAGCCCAGCGCAGAAACGCAGAGAGACTAACTTATGACAACACAACATAAAACATGGGAGCGGTGGAGATGAGGAGGTGTCGGCATTCTGGCCGTTTACTCGGAAGGCTTCAGTAGAAGCTGCTTTTGGGCGGCAGTATACGCCGTGAAGTTGTTTGCGGCCTGCCAGTAAACCCAAAGCAGCAGAAGAAGAAGAAGTGACGTCAGCGGCTTCATTTGCGTAATCCACCCCCAGGGACTAATTTCCGGTGTGAACACGATCTGTACTTAGTTCATCAGAACTAAAGAGTTCTCAGTGGAACCTTTGTGGGAAAAGTACTTGGTGTGAACGCGCCTAATGGTGCTCTAGGAGGAGATTCACATGTTGATGTAGAAGAGACATGAAGAAGAGGGGACGCATGTTGATGTAGAAGAGACATGAAGAAGAGGG
>NW_011340998.1:0-3780 GCF_000735185.1 Notothenia coriiceps
ATAGTCTGCCTTGGTTTCGTTCCATTTCAAACAGCTGCTTGACGCTCGGCGTAACGTTGGCGCACTGCCACTCCAACATCCAATCCCAGAGCTTAAAGATTAATCACATTGCCTTTAAGAGCTGCCGACATAAACAGATGCGGTGCTTCCCTGAGCGTCAAATCCCGCCGCAGATGGGAATACATTGCAATCAGTTGAAAGCTCTTTGCGTCCGTTTATGAAGCTGAAGGAGCCTCGGCGCGTCCCAAATGCACGCCACGGGACCCTGACCAAGCTCCTGGACGTTTAGGGAGTGAGAGTGTGTTGTGTAAACATACAAATAAAAAGTGTACTACAATGGATCTTGAATATGAGGGGGACTGTAATAAGAACTTATTTTATAGGCACTGGTGCCTATTTTCTACTCGACAAACCCCTTGGAGTAACACAACTAACAAAAGCCGCCCTTCCGTGATACACTACATGTGTCTTTTCATTTCACTTCAAAATAATACAGCAGGGACATCATTGCATCAGGAAGAAAGTGATGATCTGAAAGTAAAACTGACACCCAGTCTGTATCCCAAAGGCAAGAGCTAAAACAGATCTGTACATTTATATGTCAATCATTTTGCCTGGAGCTTTGAAGATGGAACGAATCAGGCTTGATCTCAAGCTTATTAAGGGGTATTTATAGAAGAAAAAGTATTCCAGATATGCAGCGTATATCAGTAGAGTATTATTTTGTAATGAAGATGAGGTGTGGCTGAATTGGAATATTAAAAGTGAGATTGGAAGCAGTTCCTCAAAAGCATGCAATAAAATACCTCATTAAACTTCTTGTCTCCTTAGACAGAAGATAAGCAACCGGGTATGAAAAAGTAGATCTGACAAAGGAAAACCACATCACATCAACGTTGGTAATTCATAATCAAAATCAGCCTTTTATCAAGCTTTCCTGATTCAATCTCAAAGCTCCCTGCAGTAATGACATGGATTTCAATAACAAGGATTTTTGCCTTAATGGAGGTTATCGTGAGGTGCATATGGTGACAAATGTGTGTTCATAGGCATAAAGGTCATTTTCTATGGAGCACTCATACTGAAGAAGTTGAGCTCTGAGAGACCAGGAGGAAAAATGGTTTTGAAAAAAAAGAAAAAAAAAGAAATCATAATTTGAAAAATTATTGATTTGAAAATAATATGATACAGTACAGTACAAGTATGTCTGGGTCTCTGTGTTTCATTCAAGCTCAGCTCTGTGTGTGTGTGTAACGAGCCATTTTGTGTGCGTGCGCGAGAGAGAGAGAGAGCGCACTGGTACCGGAGATCGTTGTTGTTAGCTTCTGGTGCTAGCGAGCTAGTGGCCGGGTCTCAAACGTTTTGGTCACGATTAATGTAAACAATTATTTCCGAAGCACACGTTTATATGATCATTATAGTTATAAAAAATAAGAGAATAAATGTTTCATATGGGTGTTGAGAGATGTATCCATAGATCTCTTCATTTTGATCTCAAAGTGCACCAGATTGATGCTTTTAACTTCAATATTTAAAAGAAAATCTTCCCGGGGGAGCATGCCATAGATGATGGAAAAAATGGCTAAAAGATTTGTTTTAATTACCGCTAGAGACCAACAATGACAGAATGACACAGTACGGTTCACACAAAGTCTGAGTCTTCATAAAGAAAAAAAAGGTGATGAATCAGAAACTAGTATTTGATGCACTTCAGCTACATTTGGAATGCTCTGTCAGCCATCTGCTGAGGATGACATTGTGAAAATATCAATACGCAGCTCGTGTCAGGTGAGCAAGGTGTGTTTCTGCGGGGGAAACATTGCACTCAGACTGTCAAATCAAAGCTAAATCAAAACACTTCATGGTTGGTTGATCAAAGTGTCAATGAAGACCTGTGAGACTCCAATGCCTCCCGCAGAGCAGAAATACAAGCTGTTGGAGTGAAGAGGAAAGCATCTAGGGAGGACAGAAAAGCCTTCAGATAAACGATTTGTTCAGTATAGAATAATGGCTAGGGAGGAGATGGAAAAGATTAGACTGTTCTTTATGTATTATTTATCAGGGGTTCAAATTTAAAGCTGCTGTGCTTTCAATAAATTGCACTCAAACACTGTTACACTATTTCTTTCTCTCTGTAGCAGAATAATTTAGTCTTCAAAGAATGAGTGAAAAATGAACTGCTTTAAGTACACGCTTCGAGCATCACTTCCTGCAGAGGAATTCAAATTCAGATAAATCCTGGTTTAGTAGCTCATCTGATGCCCCATCTTGCAAATCCAAAAGGAGCAAAGCTAGAGAGAGATAAGCTGATTTTGCATCACAAAGAGGCACGGCCACAAGGTGCACCTAGTCTAATAAAGTGAAATATGCATTAATGAATTTATAAAAGGGTTTTACAGGGGCAACATTTGGTAAAACTATTCTATAGTTTGATCATCAAAACAATTTGTATTCCAAAATGGTACAAAATGTGTGTTAAATAGAGAGACTTTTTATTTAAACTAAAACTGATTATATTTGTTTTTTTGATTGACAAAACAAGACATTTAAAAACATCACCTTGGATTTAGAGGGACTGGGATTGATATGTTTCAGTATTTTCTGACAATTATTTGAATAATCTAGAAAATAGTCAACAGAATAATCGCTAATGAACATGATTGGACATTGCAAACAGAATGTTCTAACATATGCCAGAAAAACTACTCTCCCTGGCTTTAAACAATTATTCCTTGATTGCCCACATAACAACAACAACAACAACAACAACAACTGTTCATTCATGTAATTATGAAAATGCTATTAGGCAGCTGTGATGCTGTAATCGAGAAAAGAACATATTTTTTGCAAGTGAATCCCAAGTGAAGGTTTGAATAATATTCCGTTGTTTTGCGGCTTGATTAAGGGACACTGCAGGGACAGGAAGTTCACCTCCCACTCTATCTTACCCTTTTCAGCAAAACGACCTAAAGCTACAGTGGGCTGGCAATAATTAGTAGCCATTGGTGCCAAAAAGAGAGTGCATTATGCTGTTGTTTGGTGGTTTTGGGCCAATTGTGCATAATATAACCCAGACACTCAGGCTGCAGCTGTGCAAGAGGATCAGATGGGAAATAGAATCCTAGAGTAAACAGAGGTAGTGGATTAACTCTCAGATGACAATGGATGCTTGGTGTTTTCAGTCCTCAGAATAAAGAAAAGATAGAAGAACCCTCTTTACTGCCTGTGCAAAAATGTTACACATGGATCTCGGCTTCAAGTCAAAAGAAATGAAATATGTCCATCGTTTCTGTTTAGACAGCATGATCGACATGAAAGAGAGCATCAAATCACTCTGATTTGTCTCGTCCTTTCACTTACAGCAGAAGCGTTCAAAAATGAATCACTGCATGTTATCATCGGGGGGCATTCAGGATCAGCAGCCCTCCCTCTGAATAATATCTGTTGGATTCAGCTATCTAAAGTCACAGTCTTATCACCTTTCACTGGTTTCACCAACAGGCCTTTACAGCTGTCAGCCATTAGTAATTATGCTGTTATCTGCTGGAGCACAGTCCACAGCCAGGACCACACTCACTACACACATGCACACATATGCTCACACTGGGGGTTAGACAGATAACAGTTAGTCAAAAGGGCTTTTATTGAATATAAATAGGGGCAATGTAGTTTATTTTAGAAACTCAGAGAGCACCTAGAAAAATATTTTTAGGCTGTTAAAATGTTTATATTATTTAAATGATTTGAACGTTCACTAGAGAGAGAGAGAGAACTGTCAAC
>NW_011340999.1:0-2435 GCF_000735185.1 Notothenia coriiceps
CGTCGCCCCCTCCATTAACATTTTTCATAATTGTTCCACAATGTTTATCATCATGAAATTAATATCTATATATGTTATACTATACTTGCACTGCTTACCGTTTTCATACTTTATACATCTTAGTTAGCATATTCATACACACTGTTCATACTGCTCACAGGCTGCTGTGTATATTCATACCCCTCACTGTTTATTCATCATTCAATTCATTCTATTTATTCTGTAGATTGTGTACATTACTTTTCACTTTACTGCTTGTTGCACTCCTGGTTGGAAGCTAAACTGCATTTCGTTGTCTCAGTACCTGTAATATGTGCAATAACAATAAAGTTGAATCTAATCTTGAGCAGGAACAAAGGTATTTACTTAGTACATATCTGACATTAACGATTAAACACATGCAAACCGAGTCAAGCCGACTCCTAATCGAGCACTACGAAGCCAGTGCTAGACAGTGAACTGTCAACGGGGGGAGCCCCCCGCAAAATTTGTGTGTGCATTGAAAAACACAAGTGTGGATCCGGAAATACAAGTGTGAATCCTTTTGTGGATCATGAAATACAAGTTTGAATCCTTCTGTGTGCATATGTGAATTATGAGACTGTTCTGAGCCCATACAAACAAGCCTACTAGCAAGACGGCGATCGTTGCACAGGTCTGCGTCAGTCTCGCTCATCTCAAACAAGGCGTACATTTGTGAAAAAATCCTGAGCACAACCACGGCGGAATATCACGTGACTTTTGGCAGTAATATTCCGTGACGTGAGAAGAAAAAGTTTTGTAGGCCTACTTGTAAAAAAAAGTGTTGTACTTGTAAAACCTATGCTGAATTTGTCTCGGAAACATGATTTATTAGAAAAATGTTATGTGTTTGTTTGATAGATACGTTTTTTATTTGCAAAACTATGCATTAGTTTGTAGATGGTGTTTTGTATTTGCTAACCACACTGTGTCTGTTAGTAAATCACAAGGCATTTGTAAAACGTGTTTAGTTTGTTTGTGGAGTTATGGCAGGAAATTAGCTCCATAGAGGTCACTGACTGTTTTAATAAGAGCAGTCTCGGTGCTGTGGTATCTTCTAAAACCTGACTGAAACTCTTCCAGGATGTTGTTTCCTCTCTAAGTTTGGTTTCTTTAATAGAGGTTTGACAACAGTTGTTTTAAAGGTATTTGGAAGAAATCCTGTTCTGAGAGATGTACAGAATGTTCATGTTTTAAACACCCTCTTACTGTAAAGAATGCTGTGGGTACCGGATCAATGCATGAAGTACCAGTCCTGCAGAGCTCTCCCTGTGAAACATCCCATAGTTACATCACCAGGTCTGATGGGATCATCTGTGTTTACACCATTAACGTTTTAATACTGGTTCTGATTGAGGTTATTTTGTTGTTGAAAAATACTGCAAGTTTTTCACACTTTTCATTTGAAGACTCTGGTGGGGATGGGGCTTTATTTAGCAGATGGTCAATGGTGGGAAATAACACCTCAGCATTTCTCCGATTTTCCATGATCATTTAAGAGAAATGGTCTCTCCTTGCTAAGCGTATTGCTTTACATGTAGGTTTCTTTTTAAAGCTCATGGTGAACAGACATTGTCTCTCAGCTACTCAGCATTTTTTCTTTTACATTGTTTTCATTTAGCCATGGGGAGCCAAACGTTGTTTTTATTTTATTGTTATTTGTTTAAGCAACAACATTTGTTTCAGTAACTTTGTAACATTTTCAATAAATTACATTTTTGAACGAAAATCCGTCCTTGTTAGCTTTTAAGGTTCCTGCAGGTTTCGCCTTCTCAAATTTAAGACTTTTTAAGACCTTTTTAAGACCACTTTGACTATAATTTAAGACCTATTTCACGGCAAGAAAGTATGAAGGAAAATTGCTATGAAAGAAGAAATACATCCCATAATTACTTACAAAGTAAATGTATTCATGTTCAACATAAGAACAATGACTGAACATAACACCTTAACAGTACAGAACTGTGTTAGCGTGTTAGACAAAAAGTGTGTATGTGTGTGTGTGTGTTAGGGCTGTGCAATTAATCGTATTTTAATCGCAATTACGATTTTGGCCTGTCACAATTACGAAAACAACATAATCGGAAAAAACTTAATTTTGCTTTGCTAGGTTGTGACAGTGCACTACAACATATTTGATCTAATTCATTTTAGTCTATTTATTTGTATTTATCTTATTTATATATGTTTAATAGCTTGTGGAAGTGCGCTCCAAAATATTTGTTGATCTTGTTTATTGGTATTTATTATTTTGATATTATTTATTTAAATGTATAATTTATTTTTGTATTGGTTTTTCAGTTTAATTATACGTTCAGGGTAATCAACAGTTAAAAAGATACTGTTCAAATTATTATTTGTTTTAAAGTTCAATAAATTGATGTTTTCAAAGTCAATGAATAATCGTATTGTGT
>NW_011341000.1:0-2856 GCF_000735185.1 Notothenia coriiceps
TGACATTCGCGATACAGAGGGCTTCATCATACTCCCCTAGCACCCCCACCCGCTGATATTCGCGATACAGAGGGCTTCATGGGAACTTTGAGGGGAGCCGGAAGTTGGAGTACCAAACACTGACTCCAGGTACTCATCTGAGTACCTCACTGAGAAAGTTGTGTGCACCCCTGGTCATAGCACCGTTATAATTCATGTTAAACCTGAGATTCGACTAGAGAACAAATAAATAATAGAATAAAGGTCATGAGATCTCGGCATTGCACAAACAAACAAATCTCATCTTTAAAATCAACATTTGCCTTCACTGGTGAGAGAAAACAAATCCCATCACAGTTCATTTGTGGGACTTTTACCTTTCACGGAACCAAACGGGTAAAAGTACTCCGGTGTGAACGCGCCTAAGGATTTGAAACCTGAGTTTTCGCCCTGTGTTCGTATGTAGATATTCCTGCTGGTGTTGTGTTTCTACTTTTGCTGCTGAATCCGTTTGATGTGAGCCCTGCTGACAGCTTCATCGCCCTCTCGAGCTGAATTAAATTGGCATAATTTATTCTTTCCCTCCCCCTTTCGCTTTTGATGCAAAACTATTCTGCTCAGGGAATCCAGCTTCCTAAATTAGCCGGAATAAAAGCAGATAATCAGGCTTTCTGTTTGGATTTCACGGCCCTTCGTTAATGAGGAAATCCTACGTTGCATCAGCTGATTGCTACATTTAATAGGATCATTCCTGCTCTTAAAAGAGATATGTGTAACAGTTTTAAGCCCCATTATAAAACAGATGCCTCTAATTAGTTTTATTTAGTGTGATTAGTGAAACAAATGAGAGCAGACTTGAGTTCGGGGTTAATCTCACGTCTGGTGTTTGTTTGTGCTGCTCTTATTTTAGGATTAAAAACACGTCGTCTCTGTTTTCTCTAAGACGCCATGGGGTTTTCCATAGCTCCACTGAAGAGGATAAATATCTCAGAAATAATTTTCCCCATCAGTTTTTCATCACCACAAAATGTGCATTGGAACAATCTCTGAATAATTTATCTGTGTTTGCACTGGAAGAACGGTGTGTGCTCATCTCATTTGCACAAAAACAAACTAAAAAAACAATTTGAAACTCAAACCAGTAAATCACTTGGTATGCAACTTCCACACTGAGATATAAGAAAAGGAGCTTTTATTTAGTGTCAAAAAAAAAACCTCGTTGTGAATCTGTTTTATGACAGTTACGGCCCGTCCACACAGCGGCGTGCGTTGAAGCTTCAACGCTTCTGCCCATTCACTTTTAATGGGGTGACGTCACGCTTCGCCGAACTGCATTGTGGGAAGCGTAGCTACGCGTTGCTCGCGTTGCTCTCGTCAAAAGTTGAGCAATGTTCAACTTTTGGCGCCTCGCAGAAGCGTCAGCCAATTAAATCCCGTTTATTCAAATCTGCCAGTACAAGCGCTAGCCAATCAAACCGCGTGTATGCTGGGAGAGACTACGCAGGTCATTTCCTCATATTCCAAAAAACGGAGGGAAAATCCATTATAGCGGTAGTGAATCACCCGGTGCTGTATGATCAGTCTCTGTTCATCTACCGGGATACAAACCGGAGGAGCCAGGCATGGAGGGAGGTGGCAGAGACAGTGGGTGAAACTGGTAGGTTTTCGCCTGTTTGGGGATTTTATATCCAGTTTACTTCGTTTTAACATTGCTTTGTATGTCGGGGGCGGGAGATTCATGTGATTGGTTGTTGGTCGCGTTGCTTGCAAAAAATCCCCAAGCTTCAGACACGCCCACCGCCAAGCGTCAACGCACGCTGCTGTGTGGACGCTCCGTTAATACGGCTGAAAGGGTTAATAAACTGTTGGTAAGACATAATCCAAGACAGTAATTGGCACATTGGTTAAAGAGATCCGATTGGTCGAACAGAACGCCCAACATCTGGGGAATTGTGATTTTTCACAATTTTCTGACATTTTATTTGATAGACCGTGCAACCACCTGATTCATTGAAACTCAATAGACTTTAATCAATAATGAAATGTATTATTGGTCACATGATTATTTATCGGTGGCTCCTGACTTCTGTCCTGTAGTATGAAGCTGATGTTGAGGGCAATTTGTGTTATAGGCCCGTAACTTCGACCCAGATGATCCGTCTCTCTCAGAAAGTATAGTTTTCTCTCCTTATTCCTGCCTGTTGGCGTCAGCTGATTCAGGAGTAACCCCTAGATTCCATCGGGTCCGTCTGCGTCGCGTTACGGCAGCATCCGGCCCATCCCCAAAATAAACAAATTTTGCAGACCCTATCCCTCCGTAGTCTTTCAAGTAGGAGGAGAAATGCTAGCGTTCTCCTTATATAGAATAATTATGATGATGAATGCATTTTTTTACCACTAAAATACAGCAACACATCTTTGATTCATGTCGTTTATAACTGGGATATTACAATTATTATTAACTTTGTCTGTACAAAGTAGCCTGTCCAGGAAATATGCCCGAATCAACAAAAATGCTCCGCTTCTGAAAAGCGCCCGGTAGGGTATGACGCAGGCCAAAACCACGGCCATACTTGTCAACCCTCCCGATTTTCGCGGGAGACTCCCGATTTCATTGCCCTCTCCCGGTTTCCTCCCGGGGTCATATTTCTCCCGCATTTCTCCCGATTTCTGACAAAATCAAATTTACACACGACTGTTTCCACTCGGACTTTAATACAGCTACACCATTGTTTGGTTTCCATGGTAACACGTCTCTTTAGTAGCGCGCAACTCAAAGTCTGAGAGGGTGAGGCAGATATTCACAGAAAACAGAACAAGAATCGACAACTACTCTACTCCCTGCTCACTCCTTTCCTGCCCACACATATGCTCCTT
>NW_011341001.1:0-3255 GCF_000735185.1 Notothenia coriiceps
CAAACTGCAGTATACGCGTCGGGCCGAACCACGCCCCTTAGCTGTGATATAATGAGCATATACCACGGCCTGTCGTGAGCTATTGCTTAAATATATAATATCATCCAAACTATTTGTGCCTTTGTATATTTTTTCCTGGAACATTCAAGTTATATTAATGCGTTTATAAATGTCTGAGATGTGTTGGATTAACACCTTGTTCTCTGCAGCCTTAGTGCCAATCCAATGTTTTGTGTTCTCTTATCTTAACCAAACAGTGTGTCTTTGTCCAACAAATGGAGGATAATTTGCTTATTTATACTGTGATAACATGTCCCTACTTTCTGTTGTTTTCCCCTCAACATAAGAGATTACTTCTGCCTTTCTGATTATATAACTGAAGTTCCAATCAGCTGGCAGTATATCATGCCCACACTGTTTGTCTAGACGCCCAGGAAAGCTCCCTGCCATTAATTGTTCTGGGAGATGTTTCGAAATACGTTGGTTACTGTGTTTCAGCAGATGGGGTCCCATCAATCATTCATCAGCATTTAGTAACAGACGCCAAAAGCCCAACATGATGGCAAAAAAAAGGAAGAATTGTTTTTTTGTTCTCTCTACAGGCACCATATAATTTGTGCTGGAATCTTAAAATGAGACTTCCGAAAGTCTTTGGGTTGTCTGAAGGGTAAACAAACTTGCATTGTGGTTTGGGAGGAATGGCTGGAGGATGAGGGAGGAAATACAAAGGAGGCTAAACAAACAAAAGAAAGAGCACATAAACAAATAGCAACGTTCTAACGAGTGCTCTACAGACAACCTCATTCATAATTTCTAAAGCTGCCAAGGAAGGCTACTTCTCTTTTTTATTTTTTATTGTACATATTTTATTTTGTTTGGAAATGCTTTGGGCTATGATGGCATCTGCAGAATGTATTGCAGTAGTCTGGAATCCATGTAGCTTAAGACAACGGAAGGACAATAAATATCACAGAGAATTGCAGGAATTAAATAATGATGATGAAACTGAAAATATATTCCTACAGGTGTACTGTACATGCTTCTGTTTCTTGGAGGTCTTCACCATCTTTCTGTACACTGTGCTGTGTGACTGCATCACAACAGAGCCAGCCAGCTGACCAATCAGAGCAGACTGGGCTCTGGTTTTAGACGGAGGGTGAAAAGAGGTGCTGCAGCACAGGCAGTATGAGAAAAATAAAGAGGTAAAGCAGTTGATGAAATGTTGTGTGTCGCGAGCGTTGACGGCGGGGTGCTAGTGGAGCACGCCGGAGCCTCGCAGTGGGGTAACTGCGGAGAGCATTATTGCGCCGCCTTAGCGCATCAGATGAGGCCCCCTCTGCAAGATGAGGCCCCACGCATTCTGCGTGGTCTGCGTGTAGGGAGGGGTGGCCCTGCTTGTACCCTATAAAAAAACAAAAGAACATTTGGATTTGTGCCGAGTTTTTGGGGCTAAGTAACACATAGAGGTTGGAGAAGTCAACAAGAGAGAAAGTATGAGGTTTAATTGCAATGTAATCCAATCTATAAAAACCTCATCATTATGTATTGTTTTAATTTGTGTTCCTCTAATTTGACAGCCGTACATCTGTCACCTATTGCTGTGCAGTGTGTGATGTTATCTAAAATGTGATATTGAACACGTGAGTGTAATTTTCTCAATTGTATCGCTGATGTTATTTTCTCTAATTGACCAGTTATGGGAAGCCCTGCTGTACTTTTTGAAAGGCATTTTCCACAAAACCTGCTCTTAAGACATGAGGTATTGTAGCTGAGTACCTGAGTATTTCTTCCACTACTGCTATATTCCAGTCTCTGGGGTTTACTTTTGGAGGCACCCTGCAGGCATGTCTGAGGGTGTCTGGGACCAAGTGGTCGACCACAGCAGAACCCCGCCAAGCCATTGTAATGTTAAAACAACCACTGCATTCCTTGCACTGCAGTACAAGCAGCGAGCCAGGCTTGGAAAGTTACCGACTTGGGGCCCACATATTCCCCATTGCTTCTTGGAGCTCAGATAATAGCCGTTCTGCTGCAACAGGAATTACATTTTTTTTAATCTTTGAGTGTAAAGGACTTTATGAACCCAGGGGTTTTTAATTGCTGCAGAAATGTTACATTGCTGGCAGGCATCAGATTGAGATATATAACCTTGACACTTGGGTGCGATTCTGCACTGGCTGATCATTTTAGACACGGGTTGCCAATAGCCTCATGCATTCTGAATGAGGACCCAAATTCAAAAGTTTTTACGATCCACTATGCGAGATTGCCAAAACTAAAAAGCTATAAAACCATGAGGTTTTGTTCTACTTTCTGGCAGAGAAATTAACGAGGGACACATGGAGTAAAACTGTCCTTTAAAGTGCATAACATGTGTTGGAGATATACAGTATATTAAGAGGGATAATGATGACAAGAAACCTGCTTGGTGATGATCTTTTTCTCGAGGAAAAGTGGAAGTATTCCAGATCATTGCAATGCAAATTTGCCAATCAATCAATCAATCAATCAATCAATCAATCAATCAATCAATGTTTATTTATATAGCCCAATATCACAAATGTTACATTTGTCTCAGTGGTCTTCACAGTTCGTACAGAATATCAATATGACAACACGACACCCTCTGTCCTTAGACCCTTACATCGTACAAGGAAAAACTTACAGAGAAAACCCCACAGTTTAAAGGGAAAAATGGGAGAAACCTCAGGGAGAGCAACAGAGGAGGGATCCCTCTCCCAGGACGGACAGACGTGCAATAGATGCCGTGTGTAAATCGAAAAGATAATACATTTTACAGCGTAGGTAGACAGGTTCAGCCACGACTCGAAGTCCAGGACTCAGATCCAGAACTCAGGATAGAGGATCCAGGACACACTACCACAGCAACAGGATTAGCCTCGACTCAGGATCCCGGCGTATATATGGACACAAAAAAGAGATTTGGGGGAAGCTGGGTTAATCGGAACATGAGAGTACACAGGTACAAACAGGCAAAAAGACGGAGTAAGGTGCCCCCCCCAACAGTCCAAGCCTATAGCAGCTAAACTAACGTGTCTACATACATGCACTTCCTTACGATAGGTTGAGGGAAAAGGGTAGCAAGTAAGAAGTAGGAAACAGAGGTGGAGAGGCACACACAGGGAAAAAGGTCCCCATTGGAACCTGAATTTGTCAGAGGTAGGAGTGGGTCAGTGACTACGTTCCACACTCCCCAGCCGGGCTAAGCGTTCTCTGCAACCTGCTACCCTCTAA
>NW_011341002.1:0-26436 GCF_000735185.1 Notothenia coriiceps
AATGGTGAAATTCTCTTGTTATTACTCATCAAAGACAGCAGAAAACATGCATTATGTAATCAGGAGGGGACTTTGACAGAGGATTACTAAAAAAGTACAAAGTAAAAGTAATTCAGTTTATTTTTGGTAGCAGTCAACCTAGTACAGAGTCCAACAGTGACAGTTTTATTAAAAACTTGCCGTAAAAAATGTTTGTAAAAAATAAATGAAGAGCAGCTGATTTGAAAAAACAAACTCGAGAGACGGCTGAGTTACCGCAGTGCAGAATCGCTGCATAGTTTAAATCTCCTGACAATGTTGTCCATTTTAGACATAGGCTTATTATATTTACAGTCCTTAATAACATTCATTTTCTGGCCTCAATGTGTGTTTTGGCCGTTCTCGTTGTGATCGCTAAATTCACCTTGTTTATAATATTTTCACCGTTCCAAGCAAACGAGTGCTTTTTGTTTATAAATCACTTCTGCGAGTTTCGCGCCCCTCGCTCCAATGAACATTAGACCATTTATTAAGGTAAAAAGCAAAAACGCCTCGCAGACGCTCTTCCGTTCACTTTTTTAATAAAGAAAAACAAATGGTCCGAAGATACACGGATTCATCTCCCTCCATCATGTTGATTTGAATCCGAAGTTCTGAACATGAGCCCGCCCCGCTCGACCTTCTGAGCCAATCACAGCGCGAGAATTACCTGCCTTCAGTTTCAACCATACTCCTTCCTTTTCCACTATACTTTCTCTCACACATACATGCATTCTTCTCTTGCATACATATATTGTCTTCATACATGCATATGTTATTTATAATATTAAATGTAAACATTGAATGAATGTGCATGAGAGAAACATTTATAAATATGAGCATTAAAATATATGAATATGAGAACAAAATGCATGAATGTGTGAGTGACAATATATGAATGTGTGTGAGAGTGAAAATGTATGTACTGTATGTATAAGGAGAATGTATGTGCGTGAGAGGACCAGTATGAATTACGGCCTGTACGGCCCCTCATACTTTATTGAAGCTCTGCTGCAGTCCGCAACATAAAGTTATCATTGTGACAAAGTTATTCAGGACAAGCGGCCAACGAGGTATTTGTTTTACGTTTTCATGTGGGCGTCATGTCCTATTTTCATTTGTATATTTGTATGTGTACACTATGCTAATGTATTTGACTATGTATATGTTGTTCTTGTTGTAGTTCTCACGGCGTAACGGAAGAAGGGAGGCTAGGTTAAACGCCAAGAATAAACGCCCATTTTAAAGAACCGACCTGTGTCTGTTTCGTGAAGAGAGTGAACATCTCTCTAAAGGAATTTTAAATTGACCATACGTTACTTTTCCCTCATACTATTTTGCCTCAAGTCTGAAATACATGGTTTGGTCCTGTGTGCTTTTCTATAATGTAACTGCATTGTAAAACAGAAGCAATATAGCTTGTGGGCATTTTATTACCAGGGGGTCAGCCTCTCACCCTGCAGAAGGCCTTTTTATAGACGCTCCCTTAGGTATTATTCACAAAGAATAATGACATCAAGGGTGATCTAAACAATAGTGTATGTAGGGCAGGACCAGTGTTATTGTTCATGTGACATACAGTATCACATTGTTACAGTAGAACATTCAAAAGGAGGTGCTTAAACACATGAGGAAAACAATGTTATACATTCTGTTTATTATCCTCTAAAATGTTGGAACTAAATGACAAAAGGCTGCTATAAGATAAGTTATATTTTTCTATTGCTGCCGTAAAATTGATTTTGCTTGTGCACTCTTTTTAATTAAAATGTTTTGAACGATCATTTCCCGATTTCCTCAACCTTGGAGATAACATTAGCAGTAGCACACTCTCCCATAGCCTGCTCAGTCCCACACTGTGCTCTACCACAACCTGGATTGCTATGCATGGTAGCGTGTTTCGACTTCATCAGGTTATCCGCCGGCTTGATTCCCTGATTTGTTATGAATTGGTTTGTTACCAAGCTGCACCCTCAGGCAGCCTTTACGCTCTGATGGATCTGAGACACATAGACTGTGATGGACAGGTAGTAGCGTACCATTCCAACGCTCTGATCGCTGCCCCTGTAAGCTCCTGCAGCTCCTCACATCCTGCTGCACGGCGTTCCCGCTCGCTCGGAGGGGGGGCTGACAGGTAGATGTGCAGCGAGCCCCCTGCTGCACCGGGCTACGGGTGAAAAAAAGCTGCGTGTGTCTGATTATTATTATGACTATTTCAGTCTATCGGCATCTCACTGAGAGGAGTTCAGGGTGAAATAAACAGGCACATCCATTGTTGTGTTGTGTGTGAGGGGTGTAAAATATGTAAAATCTTATAATATTAAATGTTCAACATTAACATACCAATAACTATAATATTTGAGATGTATAAGAAGATAAAGAAGTGTATTCAGTGCATGCTGCTGGTTTGAATATAATGCAAAAATACAGCAAAATTATTCATTTCATTCAACATTGAACTGAAACCCAAAAGGCTTGAAGAAAAAAAAACAGATGATAGTTAAATTGTTGAGTGAACATTTGAACTGTGTCCCTTTTTGCAACTAACTAAAGATAAGTGTTATGAATTTGCGAAGTGGTCATCTCGATGGGGATAAGAACAAAGATTTCCAGTACTGTATTGTGTAGCCATAGTGTGTATGTGCGTAGAATGCAGGAGGTGAGGCAAAATGGAGGGCTTCATCCACAGATCTGTATGTGTGTGGGTGCTGTATCCTCCAGTGCAGCTGTAGAACCGTTCATAAATGTCCATCAGGGAGCAGCACAGCGAGGCAGTGTGTCGATCACAGTTAAGTTCTCCCTCTTCATCTCTGCGCTGCTCCCTTCTTCAGCCAGCCCCGGCGGACGGAGGGAAACACTAATGGCCGCTCGTTATCGAGAAATCCAGACATGAAATAGGCCTTAATGAGCTGTTTTCTGCTTTGTATTTTTCTCTGGGGGTCATTGTTATTGGTGAGAAATTGATTGGCACCTGGCCAGCTCCCAAAGGGGGCTCTGCGATATTCTGGGAGAAAGAAAAGTTGTTGCAGCAAGGGCAGCTTTGTTTAGATGTTTGCAGCTGCAGGGTGTGTGAATGTGCATGTGTGTGGGCAAGTGTCTTTCATGAGGGGGTTGGTGTGTGTCTGGCCGTGTTGGGGGTTGCATGCATTAGAAAGAGACATGTATAAAGAAAGCTTCACCTTGGCCACTCAAGATCAAAGAGAAAATAGCAAGAAGACATGTCTATGCAATTAGAAGAAATATGAAATTGGACATTTCAATTAAAAAACAATATCCTATTTTAGAGATTAGACGTCTCTATGGCAGTGAAACTTGGTGAAAAATAGAACATCCTGCATGTCCAGCAAGATAAAACATACAATGCCTGAAGAGCAAAACTTGGCCAATACTCCCTCATATTAAACTTTTAAAGAATCAATCATCACAAAGCCATAACCTCCCAGGAGCTGAACCAAGAGTCTCCTCAACCTGCTGGTTATCAAAAAACTGAAAGAGAGGCGGTTCCACATATTGAAATAAATCAACTATAACAGCAGACAGATGAGGAGGATGCTCCCTTTATAATAGGAGTCAGAACTACATTATATCACCTCTCACCTCATGCTCCCAAATACAATACTCTGAAAAAAGAGAATGTCTCCATATAATATAAAAACAACCTTTTTTTGCACACATAACAGAGGAGAAATGCCCAAATGTGATTACATTAATCACCTCATGTCATGACCTGAGGACAGCCAGTGAACCGAGATAAAATATATATTTAGCTTTTTTAGTAATACTGGTTGGTAGGTTGGTTGGCTTATAAATGTATTTATAATTTGTATATGATTGTCATATATAGTTGTATTATTATAATTGGGTAAAATACACACACACACACACACACACACACACACACACACACACACACACACACACACACACACACACACACACACACACACACACACACACAAACAACATTAACACACACCGCCACACTGAAATAGTTTTTTTGTGCTTCTTTTAGCTCATTGTTGTTGTTTTTTTTCCTACAGCGCGAGCACTGTATTGTTCTGTCTCAGTGTCCTCATCAATCCTGTTTGCAGCAGCAGCAGACAGCTGTGTTCAGCAAACAAGCCCAGATAAATCCCCTGTAAGCTACCTGCCCAACAACAAACAGCAGACAGACAAAATTAACTGCTAAAAGAAGTGGAACATTTAGGAAAAAAAGGCCAGATATATTTCTCAGAAGTTGGTGAAGACCAAACCAGAGTTTACACATCAATCACTCATTCAGTAGACAGAAACTCCAAATGAAGCCATGTCTGCATTATTTCTTGTTTGGCAACACGTTATCCTTTGTTAGCACTAATAGTTTCACAGTAGTCAAACATTTCAAAAAGAAGTGATCTCATTAGTGTCCAAAAATAGATTGAATCAGGTTGGATGTGATATAGATTGTAACGTCAAACATAGATTAACACCTGACTAATTTTCTTTGTCTCACTTATACAGTAACTGTTCTGTCTGCTGCCGTCTGGCAAAAAACACCAGACTCAGGGACAGCTGTTGCCATCTTACAATTTATTTATCTAAATAGTTATCACTGTAATAAACCATGTTTAATTTAATCTTACTGCACAATATTTAATTTAACATTCTGTTCTTTTATTTATCATATTATATTTTACGTGTATAAATACTTCTTGCACACTTCCTTTTTATTTTTCCGTTTTATTTTTGTATTTGTTTTATTGTTTATGTCTTATACAACTATGTTGCATTGTTGGAGGAGCTCGGGATATACACTTTTCTTTGCCATTTCTACACTCTAACTTATCTACCAGACTGTATCTATGTATAATCAAATCAAGCGTATTATAAATGAATGTTTGAATGGACGAGTGTTGAATGAATTTAATTAATAATTAGTTGATTCTCTTTAAAATGACTGTTATCAAGTCTGAACCAATTGTTTCATTGTCTTTTTTTGCTCAAATTCATAGCTATTGTTCAGTTAACATCGAATTTACTTCTTTCTGTATTCAATCCGAACATGTTTTTGTTAAGTTTTTGGTCACAGGACTAAAAAGAAAAGGTAACTGCATCCTTCAGTATTTTCTAACACGTCATTCCAAACATGAGGGTAGATGTAAAAATATTGAGGAGAGAGCATTTGTGTTTCAGCCTTTGCTTTGACCTAACATGGCATGCTTTCACAGCTTCACAAAGCAAAAACACATCCAAACTCACATCCATGATAGATTATTCTCCTTTTCCCACCAACAACCAAAAAGTGATTGAAAGGTCTTCAATTTCTCCCCTGCTAGGTGCCAGTAGAACCATATTCATTGACAGCTGCATTTGCATAGCAATAATCAATGCATCAAGCAGCAAAACTCTGCCTGCAATTGGTAGATAAAGGAAGCTGGCATGCTCCAAGGCCAGGCTGAATATCAAACGACTTCAGATTAAGCCTTTTCCTACCAAAAAGGCCCTGAAAACAGCATGACTCCATCCGTGATTATAGCCCGTCCAGCAACAGCGTCTCCATTTGTGTCTCAAGATGAAAAAAGATTGCGCAATTATTTAAAATTGCTGGAGTAACACAATGTTTTCCGCTATGTTGCAAAGCAATTCTCAGAGCCGGAAGTACAAATGGCATGAGACCTGTCATCAGTAAAAACCTTAACTTGAAGTCCAGATACTAAGTATAATAAAAAGCAGTAGACAAAGGACCATAACATATCGTTTTAATACTTAAATACACTTATATGCAGCTTACTGTATATTGGTATGGGTTTATTAATGTAGCGTAATCGTCCACAATTTCAATCCCTATGGTATTTCGCCATCCAGCCTTGACAATTGCTTTACATCACTGACAAAAACGTTGTTTCTCCACCAATTAAAAAAAATAGCACAATCACTTTTTCCTCTTATGTGGCCATATTAGGCGCTGTGGTAAAACAGAAACCTATTTATGTTCTAAGTCAAGTACATAAGTTTCACTTTGAGTTTGTGCAGATTTCCCAGAGTTTTTCCATAACCTCTGTAAAGGACTAAGGACAAAGGTTGTAATATGTTGTAACTGTAGATTGTATTGTAGATAGTTTGTGGATATAAAACTAAATACTTGTCCACTTCAAAATCCCAATAGACCACCAATTTTACAAAATCAAGAAGCAGAAAACAATTATTCAGTGACCCTTGGTGCAAATTTTGTTTTTCCATTGTCCATTTGGATGTGGTTTCTGTGCCTGCATGCAGCTTTCATGTTTTGTGTGCTCATTCTTAGCATGTGTTTTTGTGATATTGCAGGGAATTTGGCCGCTGGAAGGTGAACAGCTTGGCCCTGGAGAGACAAGAGAACAATGGCTTTTCCTTGCCACTGGACCCCGAGTTCCTCCAGACCATTAGGCAGTTGGGCAGAAGGCCCAGTCTCAGCTCCATCACTGACAACATTATCAGGAAATACGGAACCCACTTCCTGCTCTCTGCTACACTGGGAGGTAAATAAACAGCTTGTTGTTCTCTTTGATTGTTTGTTGTTTTCTTAATTGACCAACCTTTACGTGATGCAGAAAGCCATGTGGCCTAAAGCCAGGATGGACATGTGGCCCATCCGTAACCGGATAACTTCCAGGAACCTTTTTAATGATTTGATTAACTTTACGTGTATTTCAACTTGAGGAACCAGGGTCTAAATTCAATAGTCAATTAAAATCAATGTTGCCATACTGTGTATACCATTGTTTATACTAAGGAGATGTCTGGGACTCAAGCAGAAAGGCAACAGTACACGAGATGTTTAAAGAAACTTTTTTTGTTTGTATTTACCCAACAAAAAAAAACACATTATAAACCAAGAATCTTTAATGACTAGGCCTATAAAAGAGGTAAACAGAAAATAACTTGAATAAATGTAAAAGCATCTTAACAGGTGTTAACTGAACAAACTTACCTGCCACAATGACGCATATGGAACATATGACTAAACCAAATAGTAAACAAGGGGTCTCTGTGGTCCTGCCTGACTCTCATCATACTACATCCCTGATGGCTCCCACAGGATTGTTGACATCCTCGTGGATTCATCTTCTTATTATAGACATATGCATTTCCAAACATTCGGTCTACCTACGCTGTAAAATGTATTATCTCTTTGATTTACACACGGCATCTATTGCACGTCTGTCCGTCCTGGGAGAGGGATCCCTCCTCTGTTGCTCTTCCTGAGGTTTCTCCCATTTTCCTTTTAAACTGTGGGTTTTTCTCTGGAAGTTTTTCCTTGTACGATGTGAGGGTCAAAGGACAGAGGGTGTCGTATTGTCATACTGATATTCAGTACAAACTGTAAAGTCCACTAAGACAAATGTAACATTTGTGATATTGGGCTATATAAATAAACATTGATTGATTAAAATTAACAAAATACAAAAGGACACTGACAAAACCAAAATCCCCCCTTTCATATGGAAGCATGTTTTTTTTCCAATTTAGCCCTCACCCACGCCTTTTTCTGAAACATGAAGCAACCTCCTCCAACGTTCACGGTAACTCAAAGACAAATAAAGTTATTATTACAAACAAATAATGGAAAACTGCTAAAATGTGTGAAAATAAACGTAATAATATCAGGTTACAAGCAAATGAAAGTTTACTTTTTAAATCAAATGTGTGGTGTTGATTGTAGGAGTGGCCATCAAAGGAGACCTCTGGACATCTTCTATCCAAACCTTTCTTTCAACTTCATATTCATGTTGCAGTAAATTCAAATTCAAGAACCAAGCTAATAACTACTAAACTGAACCCCAATTAGGAAATGGCTAAAGTCACTTCTTTTTTTTTGTTCGGAATGTATTTATTCCTGCATCTATTTATCCTTAACCTATTTGAATATTGATCATTTTATCTATATTTTGGACCTTGTCTCAGATCTTACTTTTGGTATATTTACTATAGACATTGAGCTTTTTGAAATGGTGATTAATTACCAGAAAGATCTATGATCTATGATCTATTTGTTGGAAGTTTGGAAGCTTGAATGCTCAAACAGCTAAATATTTGCCAAAGAGTGGTCTCAGCTGTGACTGTCGGATTGTTTGTTGAGCCTGTGTTTTTGGGCTCATAATATCTGACTCAAGATGTAAAATCTATATTTGGAGTTGTTAAACAAGAATGTTAGTCGATCCCCTGATTCCATAACAATAGATGTAATTTGGCCAGACTTTGTGCTGCAGAGCTCCCGTGGTTATCTATTTCCTCCCAACTTCTCTGCTGGCTCTTTTCATCTTTGTCTCTAGTGAACCATGATATATACCAACCATATTTAAAATAGATTGGCAAGACCATCCTGTACGTCATGTGTTGCAAACAAATAGAGAGAAGTAAAGCCGCGGAAGCATGGCCTTATATAACCTCCAACATGACCAGTAGGCAGTGTTAATGGATATAGAGTTTATATTTTTAAATGTTTTATCTTAGGATCATGGTGCTATTAAAGGTGATTAATAAAGCTTTTTCAAACATTGTTATGTGTTGAAAGAAGTGGTGCCTGGTAATAATTATTAATCATTCAACTTGAGTTGGACGTCTGATTAATTTAAAATGTTTCATATTTATAACAAAGGTTTTTAAATGAACAATATTATTACAATACAATTATTACTATTGTAACTTCATTATGATTGGAAAAACATTGTTGTTAAAAGTTTTGAAGACTCACTCATAGAAAAAAGTTAGTTATTATATTTGAGATTGTCTTTCAAATTATTGTGGAAAACAATGCAATGTTATATCTATCCCCAGTGGTAATGTACTGTATGTTCACTCTAAAGCCTCTCACAATTAAAATCCCCATAAAACCTCATGCTGTTAGAAAGGATCTAACATTGATCTCAGGCTGTCTACTGTTTGCCAATACATTCTGCTCAGTTAGCATTGAGAGACTTGTTCCATGAAGCATCTCAATTGCACTCTAGCTGCAGAGGAATCACCAAATTAACACAATGTAGAACACAGTATACAGTACGACCGTCAGACAGGGCTAACTTGCCTATGGGACTGTATAATTAACGTTGGCAGGTTTTAATGGGTTAATGTTTACCAGTACACCACTTTATGCATGTTCACAGGGGATGAGTCATTAATGAAGTGTGCTTATTTGACTGTGTGTGTATTCATAGGGGAAGAGTCATTAATGATCTTTGTGGACAAGCGGAAGTTGAGTCGGACGTCTGAAGTGAGCGAATCGAACAGCACAGCTGTGACTCTGGAGGCTCTGCACCAGCTGGCGGCCTCCTACTTCATCGACCGGGAGAGCACCCTCCACAAGCTGCACCACATCCAGATCGCCTCCACTGCCATCAAGGTAAAAAGCTTGATCTGAAACAAACACAAAAGGTTTAACATTCACAAAGTCATGTGCTCATTTGCCAACCCTATTGTTGGATTTCCCCCTCATCTCTTTAATGCGTTCAATGAGATTCTGTTTCAGTGAATGCATGTAATAATTGCATTTTTAAAAATATTGGCAAATTATCTTGATTTGCTCATTCACTAAATAATCCAATACATAATGGCCAGTATTAAGCATTTGAAATGGAACCCTACAATCAGCAGGTTTAGCTGATTTGAATGAGACAAGTGATTCAAGCGAGCAATCAGGGTCCACTGTTTTTCTCCCTCTTTATATTCACTCAGTATACATGTACAACCATCCATATTTTTTAACTAGCAAATATTATGAACATTGAAGATAGTGAGTTGCTGACCTGCATGACGTTGGAGTTTATATAAAACATTTTGATGATCACATAGTATTATGAGATGTTTACTATCTCATATTGTTTGACTATAAATGCAAACATGCGTCCCTAATGGAGGCAGTAAAGTTCACATTGTCGTTCTGTAGTTTTATAGCTTTGTTAATTGTTCTGTGGGAAGCTATTGACGCTCCTTGGACCATACATAAGACAATGTGGAATGTTGAAAATGTTAAATGTTCTGTACAGTAAATACAACACTTGTTCTTTCTGTTTTCTGTCTATATTCTTGTGTTTTCGAGATAATTATGGTGCATGTGCTCCCTTCTGTGCATAAGTATCCAAACAAATTAAGAAAATCAGAATCCAGAGCGGTCAGTACCTGCCAAGTACTTACTGCTTACTAACAATTACTGGATGCAGTTGGCGACCTATCAATAGGCACTTAGCGGACACCCTAGCCTGCTTCATATGCAGAAAATCATAATGCCGCAGATTAATAATACATAACTTTAAGGGACATAAAGCAGACTCAACCCTTTATCTGGAACATAGCTACTTTCTTTTTAATTTATGAACCTTTCATCGTGAATGCACTCTAAGACCTCACCTAATGTTTCGTATACTCTCTGGCAGTAGTAGTAGTTTCAGGTCTTCAGGAGCAGAACTTCATATTTTTTATAAGGGATGTCAGTAGGTGTTGGGGGTGCTGAGAGAAAGTCAGTCTATTTGAAGACACAGTACAAAGCGGTGTGACATTTGAAGAAGGGTTCACACCCTATATCAGATGTGGATGTCATCATTGTGATGTCACCAATTGGTTTGTTGACTACTGTTTTAAAGCATTGATTTTGATGATTTGGCCATTGCCATCTTGAACATCAAAGCACATGATCACTCGATTTTAATTTGCATTTAGTTGCTTGATATCTTTGTAGGCTACAGATGGGTTTGTCTTAAGAAGGTTTATTGAGCTTACTTGGTGCAATTGCCAAATCCCTCTCCTTTTTATTCTGAACAGACCAACATAATCGACAGGATGGCTAGAGGTCTGACACTTAAAAATAACCAAATGTGGTTTCAGGGCATCTCTTTCCTCCATATGGCAAATTCTGCTGCAAAAGCTTTCCCTTCTAAGACAAACAAGTAGCTGCAGGGTTTCTGTCTGATATGAGTTGTATTGTTCAGCTCAGATCTATACTTCTGAGACTGTATTGGGGACTGAGCACCTGGAACATTGCGTGCCAAGCCGCTTTTTTCTAATGAAATGTGATGCTTTCGCTTTGGCATAATTGCAGTGAATTTAACAGCATGTAATGTTTTTTGTCACGCAGTTTGGAAACCAATGTCATACATGTGCTATTATGACAAAACTGCTTTTATTTAAATAAATAATTGATAAAGCAACGACTTAGCAGTGCTTTTAGACCACAACAATTAAGAACATTTAAAGCACATATTATTTTCAGTGAAGATACTTACTTTATAGGCAAGTAAACTAACAGATCTACTTGAAATTCTTAATTTCGCTGGTGGGTTAAAAACATATTGTCCTTTTCCTTGAAGACACTATGGTTATTTCATGTGACACTGGAGTAAACATCACATGCACACTCAATGAGCAAATGAGATTCCAACCAAGAGAAGAGATGAAGCGAGCAGTACGGTTTATTCCGGTCCTTGCTCTTCCAGGCGAGTGCAGGCTTTTATATGGAACAGCATGCAATGCATATCGAGATATGCTTATGATGTAAAAATCACCTTGCATCTTTTACTGCTTAATACCTTCGGGGTGTGTTCATTCATCACTCTGTCCGTTTTTATCAAGCAGAATGAATTGAATCGGCTGAGTTTGCCCTTCGCACCGCAGACTGAATTCTATTTGCTTTCTGAAGAATCTATTCCCTCGCGTGGCTTTAATGTGTTTGCACTGGCTTGTGGTAAACAACAGATTAACGTCACAGAGTTATACCAGCTACCTGCAAAAACACAATCTGAGGCACTGTCATCGTCTTCAGTCTGCGTGTGTTACTGTATACTGTGATGACAGCTGCTTCTGCAGTGGTAGCTTTCTGATTGGATTTACCTCACCCGACACATGACATGGCTAATACATCACAATTCATTGCTTTGGATTAGAATGTGTTAAGATCCTTTTTTTTTTAACATTTTATACTGTCCTTTGATAAAGCGGATGCCAGGCGTTAAATAAGGCGAAATAATATTGATGCATATCAAAAAGGTTGAAATACTGAGATTACATGACATTAAATCTGACAGAATATGACAATAACAACGTCTAACTTTTGAACATGAAAGTGTAACGTCCAACCTTGGAAATTATCTAAAAAATATTTAATGAGCATCTCAATGTTATATCAACAATCTGGCTCAGGTTTCATCATATAACCTAAAAATAATGCTTTAAAATTCATTTTGGATGCATTTGTTGCTGTCAAATAAACAATGTATTTCCATCCACCAGCCCTGTTAAGCTTAATGCAATAATCATATTTAAATGATTTATTTAGCTTTAAAGGGAGGGAATCCTCATGACACGCATTTTTAAATAATTATCATCCGATAAAACAGACCAGTCTCTGCCAGTCTTTTTTTTTTTTACTCCGATGACGTTATCAGTGATTTTAAGCTGATTAATTACCGAAATAACATCAACCCTGTGGGCGGCGCCATTTTGACGAGTCACATGACTTATTTTACCGGAAGTGACGTGAACTATGCGTTTGGTGTCGAGGACAAATTGACGTATGTGCTTTGTTCATGTTGTTTACTCTAGTTACTCTCACAATTCTATTGAAATGTGCCTCAATGTATCGCGAAACATTGCCACAATTCGGATAGGAACAATCCACGGAATGCTCCGTGTGCACGTGCGCTCCGTGAATGCTCCGGAATGCTTTCTTTATTTGATTGATTAACTACTATGGAATTTATTCAACTACATTGTACCATTATTATGTTAGGACTCCTAGCATACATTGTTCTATAAAGAGTGCATTCTGTAGATATGCTTTTTGATTTCTTTTATCATGGCTATACTAAGTAAAGTTTTGGTTTTGAAAATTATCTGTCATTGTCCTTCATGTCCTTGCCATGTAATTGTAGACAGAATCCATTTGACACGCTTTAGAATTAACAACCATAAACTTCTTAGTGAATATGGTCGATACACAAATACTCCTGTAAATGACAGGTTGTAAAGTATATAATGCTAAGAAGAAAGGGCTGTACCCGTCGCATTTACCCACCTTTTACTTATTGGTTCAACCAAAGAGGTGCGTTTCACATCCTTCATGGCAACCAGTGCTGTTCTCAATACAGCTTTTTCTAACACCACAGTGTCAAATTCCCTGTGTAAACATATGCAATCCAAGTCGTCTGTGAACAGTTTATTTTCAAGCTCTTCAAGCTCATGACAACATATGTTCATAAGAGGATTGTCCATGGCTACACACCGATCGCAAGTACACCATTCATGTACAGGTCTCCCTACTCGCCCCCGAAATCAATTGCACGAGTAAAGGGACAATCACCGTGCTGTTCATCCTCATCGTCACTGTCCCTGGATTCCTGACGGTTCTGGCCACTTGGCTCGAACCTGTATGGCTGAATTCCCCCATCCAATCTCTCCACATTGCTCAAAACTTCTTCCTCGGCTGACGAGTCCGAACTCAAATACTCTGCCATGTTTTCGTCGAATGAGCTGTCGTGTTTACAAAGTGAACGCATAGATGACGTCACGACCTAGTTTTTCGGATCATGTGACTACTGAAAATGGCCAAAATGGCAACTGCCTGACGGAATATACAGGTTTTGATAAAAAAGAGCTATAAAATCATTATTTACCGGGGAATATCGCTGATTTCTTCAGGGTATGGTTTAAACATAATGTTTCACTAAATACTAAAGTTTTTATTAACTAATGACTGGAGCTTTCCTTTAAATAAAAGAAGCCCGTGAATATATGTTGTCCAAAGGATGAGGATAGTGTAAAGCTTTAATACTTATATATTTATTAATCATTATCTAGAAAATATGAGATACCAGCCGTCATTTCCCGGAGCCCAGGGTGATGCATTCAAACAACAGACCCCATTACAATAATGACAAAAGCAATAAATAGCAAATCCTTTATTGAAAAGCAGAGTCTGTCATTTTGGCTTGATCACCTAAATCATCTAAGCAAGTAATTGATATACCGGTATAGTTATTTATTTAGTAATTCAAACAACATAAATGTATTGGTGCTTGTGTAGTCTCACGATTTTACCTGTAACCCAACGAAGTACCACCCTACCAAGCAAATGTTGTGTGGAGATCTAGCAAATAGGATCAAGTGTGATAGGATTATGTTAAGAAAGTAAACAAAGGAGTCCATCGAAGCGTTTCAGGCAGGGGGGGGGGGGGAAGGAGAGAGAGTGTGTGTGTGGAATAAATTCCCTCTGGTGTGAACATTTGCATGCACAATAAACTTTATAACACACTACAGGAAAGGTTAAACCTTAACGCATGAAGGGTCTCTTTAATATTTGAGAGGCTGAACATGCATGTGCATAACAAATATGTAATATAAAGACTTGAATACTCCATGTTTCATCAAAAACTGATGATCAAATTATTAACTGGGTGGAATTAAATGTATAAGATAAACTGGCCATCCCTAGTACAATATTATTTGATGATTCCTGACACAAACACATAGTTATCTATGCATTGCATGCCTATATTGTACAAAGACAGTCATCAGCGAGTAGAGATTTCTTTCTCCATTGAAGAAACTGAAGATGGGTCTGAATCCCTCATTCGGAATGTGGAGCTGCAGCTAAAACATTAAGTCCCTTGGTTTTTTTCTGAGCTCCAGCCCATTTTTCATTGACTCATCCTTTGCTTTACAGCGCATCGGAGATACAACTGTGCATTCTCTAAAGTGAATTGGCAAGAAGACATTGAGCTGATTTGGCAGTAGCCACTGAACCAAAGTGCTGCTAAAAAAAAACGTGATTGAGATGAATAAAGAAGTAGTCCTTTGGGGTACATTTGTTTGTGATGCATTTTCAGGTGACTGATGTAAGATATGCACAACGTCAGCAGCCCTTAATTGGGAACATGGGTTTTTACCTCACCCTGATGAAGACAGATGCCAAAACAAAGCTGCATTGAAAAAGAGCACAGGTCTCCTGGTTCTAAGATATACTCATTTTAAATTGTAGATATGCCTGGCATTAAGGCATCAAGTAAAGCAAAACCTGCAAAATAATCAAAGATGAGGGGAAAAGGGATAGTAGTGCCAAAATAAAAGGTTTCTGCTATAACATAGTGTCATGAATCATCCCTTCCATTTCTGTAATTTCCTTTGAGAGCCTCCATCATTTGTCAAACGTTTTGCGGTATGAGTTAAGGTGTCATATGTGACTGAACAGGAGGGATGAGACGGGGATAGACAGGTCTTATTTAAAAAGGCTTTTCAGCCGAGGATGGAGGTGAGGCAGTTGCGCAGGAAATGCGACATCAATCAACGTGCTTACCCTTGATTTGCAGCCCAGGCTCCCTCTGTATTGAAGATTCATTAAACCAAAGTTGGGAGGAGAATATCATTGACGGGGAGGAGAAGTGATAAGGGATGTTTGACCCAATTTGCCACGCGAGCCTTGTTTGTTCAGTCAGTCGTGCAGCGTCACGCTTCATTTGTTGGCGTAGAAGGAAACACAAGTAAAAGTCGAGCCCCAGAAATCAGATAATGGTTGCTGAGGAGCGGTTGCAGGGAACACGGTTCCCTGAGTTCGGGGCAGTTTTGATGGCAAGATAAACCAAAAAAACGCAGTGTTATCGCAAGCTCTGATGAATAATTCATTACAGTAGATTTCGTTCCGCATCTGCATTATTCAAAAAGGAACCTAAACGTCCTGCTTGGTGTCTTTTCAACTCGTCTTTAACATTTAACAAGATCTATAGGTTTCCTTCCTTAATATGTGTGGGAGTGAGGAAGAATCCTAAAATATTCCTCCTTATAAATAGTTGTATGATACTGTAGCTCCTGGCTCTAATCTTATGTCTCACTTCCCATTCTTTTTAAGAATTTTACTTCTTCCAGCTATTTTGCTTTAATCTGCAGCTGGTTCAAAGAAGTGAAGCCTGGAGAGCAAAAATAAATACACAGAATGTTGCTCCCTTGGCCCCTTTTCAAGTGACTGGTACTTCCTGTAAAATTGAGAGTCTCAGTGAATATAACACCACACAGAGGATTAAATTCCACTTTCTTCTACCAAAGGTTGCCCTCTCTTCCCCTATGGATTGGAGTGACATTTTTTTCTCGTAGACACTTAATTGCTCATCATTCTGATGCTATTTTCTTCTCGTTCCCCCTTTTCTCACTTATAGTAAGCTTATCCCTCACTGGTTGACATTAGTCTGTGAGCCAGTGCAACAAAGTGGTCTTAATACATGCATTGAAATCCTCAGTGTCTAAATAAACAACCTGAAACATATCTGAGATGCACATTTTTGCAAATCTACTATGCCGTGGTGATTAAGCCTGCGACAATTCTTGAAGGTGCAGAGAATGAGGCGATTCTGAAATGAAAGACGATTTTCATGAAACATTAATGCTATCTTGTAGGCCTACTTTTTTTCCTCCAGCAAGCAGAAAGTGCAGCCATTTAAAGCCCATTGTTGCTCATTATGACAACACAAGCTAACACTAAGTGACATTTTATGCTGTTTTTGTGGAATTATTCATATGATGGATTTGCAGCACTGATACATGTTCATCAGTAACATGCTTTCAACTAACTGGTCGTACAATACTATTCAAGTCTTCATTTTTCTTTTTTAAATAATGGATGTGCCTTAGAGCTATATATATTAGTAGACCATGTCAACAGGATAAGTGCTGCTTTGCCCTGCAGATAACACAATGCTTTCCACCAATCTAAAATCTGTGCGAGAAAAGATGAGGCATAATCTCATTTAGATGATGCAGGTGTTTAAGTTATCAATGTATTAGCATCATTTCCTTGAATTATGTATTTATATATTTTTTAAACAGCATTAATTAGAAAAGTACCTCCACTGGTTGAAAAAAAAAAGGTCTTATGTCTTAAAGTCAATGAGAAAATTACCCTACTTCCTATTTTAACCCTGGTGGACATTTTTCTGATGAGTTTATGGTTTCAAATGCTATTTTCAAGTATTTTTCTTAACAGCACGATGCTTTTATAGGTCATGCTTTCATTAAAAGCTAAATAAAGCTGATATTTGAAGGCGGTGCTAGCTTGTGATTGGGGCATGGTCCAGTTTTTGCCTTACAACTTTATTCCTTTCACAGTGTACTTTCAGTGTTCAGATGTACTTTTCTCCACACTTAATTCAAATACGAAAAACAAAAAACAAAATGGAGACGTCCAAAATGTCAAAACCATAGTCCAAGCTAAAAACCAATGGGTGACGTCACTTAGTAATAACTATGTAACTTTCTTGTTACCATTATATGTATATTGATTACTACCTGCTACTAATTTATTTAATAATATTATGATCTATTTAACGTTTCTTGTTAATTAGTCATGTGTTTAATGTGTGCTCTGAGTTTTCATTTTCCTCCCAGTGTTCAATACCTGCTTTTGCAACAAAACTATTATTTCCCAAGTAAACCACATTTCAAGGGAAGAGTGTTCTTGCTGGAACACTTGTCCCAACATTACCCCGGTCTGCAGAAGAGACTCAGTTAAACTAGCAGCTGAGTAGTGTTCAATCCAGTTACAATGCCAAATACTATCTCCGGCTCTCGCCTGCTCCAACTTTCGAAACGACACGTCCTGAGCCACTGCACTCGTGTGTTGGGCCACAGTGTAGTCTGAGAGTGGAAATATGTCAACTTTCCAAGCAGCAGTTTCCCCTGAACAGTGTGTCTGGCAGAGCTACACTTTCAGCGACAGAGTGTGATGTGAAGTTAAAAAAGGATGCCTTCAGGGCTCACTTGGGATTGTTTGCTTCCTGCTTGAATACACAGACTGGTGACGAATAAACAGAAGCATAATAAATGCTGATGCTTCCAAGCAGGGCACCTGAGCTCCACGAATGGTTTGATGACAATGATGAATGATATATAGTATGCTAATTCAATATGCTATGGCAATGTTACCAGATGTCACCTCAGTTGAGCATTTATTTATCCAGTTAGAATGTTATCCACGTTATCAGCCTTCACCAAAAGAAGAAACACAAGAAAAGGACATGCACCTCTATGGATCTTAGCAATATGAAAGGAACAAAGGAGGCAGTCAGGTCATTTAAAGATATAGTAACAAACGGAAAACAACCGATCATGCAAGAATATAATTTGAAGAATCCAGTCCTTTGCCACCAATGTTACTTTTAATTGCAATGACTGGTAGCCAATATGTACTGCTCTTTGTTCAGTGTGTATCACTTGTGTCATAGCTGGTAGCTCACATGGTTCAACAGTGTTCAAATGAAGTTGAATGACATTAGTGCACATTCTTACACCCATGAGGCTGGTGTTCCTGTCCCACAAGAAACAATAAAGTCATGTTGTGTTTGAGTTCACAATGTTAACATGTCATTTTACAAATATAGTTGTTATAGTTGTGTTGTTTAGAACAAAACAAGTTATACAATAGTATGGTTGCAATAACTTAAATGAGTTATAGCCCTGTGCCCTAACCCAAAATAAATTATGTTTAAAAATGAGTTTCATAACACATTGTTTTCATGTTTTATACTCACTTTGACAACTAGTTGGAGCTTTCCAGTCTGAATTAGTATATCCATAACTCTAACCACTTATACGTGTATCAGTTATTGCTAATTTACAGTGACGTGTTTACAGTCTATAATGTTCAAAAACTGCTTTATTTTCCTCAAACTGCCTGTTTCCTCATAATCCCCAAAAGCATTAAAGGGCCCATTTAAAATAGCAGATAACATTAAAAATCGGTAACCTATGGAATATTTAGGTGTGCAAATGTTTGACAACACTATCCATTATGACACCAAGAGACTGCAGTTTATGTGGGAGGAATTGTACTTACCCTTCTGATAGACTTTTGGAAATGTACTAATCAGCAACAGCTTGTGGTAATCAAACACCTTGCTAATACACATTATGTGAATTTTTCCAGTATAATTTGTCATCTGTCTGTAGTGCGCTTACTGTCTGTTGCCTCACTTTTCATCCTTAATTTGGGACAAAATATTAAAAGCCTATACAGAATGTGAAGCTAAGCACTGATCTGATGCCAATGAGCTTTTTTCCCTGCCAGCTTAAAAGCCTGCAGGTTTAAGGATTCTGTTGATCAGTGGAAGACAGACACAAACTGCAAAAGACTTTGAAAAAAAAAAAAAAAACTCAGCCTAATGGAAAACTGAAATAGGCATTAGCGTCTGTGAATTTATGAAAAATTACCATTTGCTTTTTCAACGATTAGTTTCTGTTAAGCTGATACTCCACCAGGATCGATCAATATGATAAGTCACAATTTTACTTAGCCACATTGTGACAAAATACCCTCTTCCATTATTTTGGTGGTTTTGCATTTCAGGCAGCTCTAAGAAATGTATTAAAAATATTCTCTGAAGGAGCATTTAGACAGATAGGAGACATCAAATGGTAATGCTTGAGGGCATAGGGAAGTTCAGCGATTAAATAAACAAGTCACGTCCTCAATGTGTGTAAGCATCTCACACTGCTTATTCTAGGAATGCCTTAAAGTACAATTAAATGCAGCTGTTAGTTATTTCAACAGTCAGCACAATTATCTTGTACTCAATTATGGCACATTAATAATTCCCCTCCAACGGATCCATGTCATTTGCATATCATATTCTTGCAATAACTCTGCGTTTTTCTCACTTTTAGGAACAAAATAAATGCCCAGTAGGGTCTTGGAAGTAGTGAAATATATAAAAAGATTTTTAATTTTGGGGTCGATTTCTAATAGTGAAGGCTGACTGTGCACACATGCTCTGCTCCACTGGGTTCTTTTTGCAGATGGTCTCATTGCTATGCATGGAAAAGACATCTTTAGAATTGCATTTGGTCAATTTTCCCCTTTAAGTTGGACATCTGTCTGTGTTAAAAATTAATCTGCGGATCCCTACGGAAGCTGCCAGGATTTTAATTAAATGTGTTAATGCGTCAAACATAAAAAGGAAAATAATGCAAGTCTCTCCCTCTCCCACCCATCTCTGTCTGGCTGTCATGCCTAACATGTGCATTTAAAAGACAATATTTAAGCAATAGCAACTTGAAAAAACAGTCGACATATGAAGTATTTTAAGAAGGAGACTGAAAGAGACACACAAGGTACATTCAAAGCTCCCAGCTACTTATCATCCTCAGGTCATTCTGTGTTTAATTTCCTCTATGACCTTGTATTTGTCAAAAGTAGATGTCAAAAGAATGACAACTTTTTTGCCCACAGCGGTAAAAGTCTTCCGTTTCCTCCCGGCTGGATACCCTAGTTTCTGTCATTAATCTAGCAAGGAGATGTTGTTCCCGTTATTGGACCTTTGGGGAAATATTAAAAGAAGACACCGTCATGGTGTTTGGCAATAATTCCCAAGTGACAGCGAAGGAGATGGATTTCCCTTCAGGTTGGCAGTTTATCTTTGCTGCCCGTGGAGCCTGGATATATTCATGCTCCAAATCAGGCTTTTGTCGAGGATGATTGAGCAGAGATTGCGAACAATCTAACCATGAGCTCCAACTGAGAGGAGAGGCTCCAAACTGTTCTTTTGTGGGTGTTTTGTCAGCACAAATCTTGTTTTGATGTCTTTGAAGCTTGGATATAGTTGCAACTTTCAAGATGTACGTCAAAAGTTCCGGGATATTTATATACCTGCCTCAGAAGGTATTCTGTTTTTAGCTAACTTTAGTTTCTCACCTCCAACTTTTTACCAATTAATTTCAGTTGTATTCATGCAGTATGTCTCTTTGACCTTTATCTTTAAGGCAGCTTATTGTCGGCTTCATTTAGTTGACTTTCCACACTTGGGGAAATGATTATGGTCGGAACCTGACTCCCTCTTATAGGTTTGCTGTTTGCTTGTTGGCAGTGTTACTTTTTTAGTTCTTGACCGGTATTTGCTGCTCTTCACATTTATTCTAATTAAAAAGCTCTCATTGTGATACCTCGGTTTAATTAAACCTATGGCAGCAGCTTCCAAAAAGTATGTTCTCAAGCTAGCCGGCATTTAACCTATGACGCACTAGCTCTTAGTACAGTAGGAAATAAGCCCCTAAACGGTTTGACAGTCCAACTATAGAGCCCAAAAAAGAAGACCTTGACAAATCCAGCAATGCATGCACAGTTTTTAAACCACTTTCAACAAAAGGCCCTCATGGCATGAATATATTTTGCTATTTTTCTCAGTATAACTTATAGTTACTGTGTTACTGAAAGAATAACCAGACTGACTTTTGCTACATGCTCAGCTTAGGAATAGTAAAATATATCTTCTACACATGTTTGTACACATTTTTCTGTCTAGGTGTCCTTTTCTACAATGCAGAAGCGTAGACTAACACATTTGAGGGCATTGGACTCAATTGAACACATGTTGGCTTGGATATATATTTAGACTTTAACACCAAAGACTTGAGTCTTTTGGCTTACATCTACTATCTATCAAGCCCAGAGATTCAAATGTATCTCAGAAAAAATGTGTGCCACAAATCAATCCATTTCCTAAATCAACTAACATTATTAATTTTGTCAATTAATAATACCTCAGATCCACTTAGTTTGAACCAAATCTACAGCATCCATCAACGTTGCCGAAGAGGAAAAACAACTTAGAAAACAGAAATTGGGAAAGATGACTTGTTCAGGACTCAAAACTCAACGTAGGGCTCAACTTGGGACTAGAGTGCAAATCATTTCAAATTACTTGTGAATTGCAAAACAATGACTTGGTCCTACTTCTGTAACAGTGCATCTTAATACTTCAACTTATGATTAATTTTGGCAGCAGGGTGAAACCTAATGTCTTTAGAAAATTGAAGCACTTTAAATAAATATGTTTTTTCTTCTATATTACTGTATTCAGTCAACCCACACATTGACTCACAACATAATACGTTGGAATATATTTGAATCTAGAATTTGTTTTGACGTGAAGGCAGAAAAAACTGAGCTTTAATAGATCAACTGGTAATAGAAAAATAACACATTCAGCTTGAGTGTAGCTGTGTATCAGTTATCTGCCTGAGCAGCTTCTAAAGCTTCATTTGTGCCAAGAAAATTATTTCCTCCTGGCACACTGCTTGTTTATTAAAATGTGAGCAAGCAACAGATCCTATAAAACTCTGTTAGGTCTGCTGTCATTTAGCTATTGTTTACGAAAAATGGTACATGCAATGCATAAATTCCACTAGAAATTAGCTTTTCTCTTTTTTGCTACACTGGTGTTAAGAGTTATGGTGATTCAGGCTGCTGCAGCAAGGATACAAGCAATGTTTACTGGGCTTGTTTATAAAGAAAAACAACAGCTTTTAAACAATCCGGACGGTCCCTGCGCACACAAGTCACTGCTACTGTCCACAGGCCTCCGCTTGTTCATATCTCTCCTCAAATAAACACTAATTTCCCGAGCAGAATCCTGGTGGACAGAGTTGTCTGATGTGCGTCAATTGATTTTTCTCTCCTACTCCTACGTGGTTGAACTTGTTCTGAGTAAATTAACCTTACTCTGAACAGGTGTGATAAACCGAGTCACCTCTCCGTCTCCAGATGGTTCTTCCAAATCTCCCAGTCATCACAGATTTTCTTTTGCTGTGTCTTTTGTGTGGACTGAAGCTCTCCAGTATGATATAAAATCCTTAAACATGCAGGAAAGCTCTTCATTGCTAAAAATATAGACATAGCTGTTGTGTGACAGATTGTCAAATATACAAGAATTCCTTAAGCATAAGACGTCTATATCCTTTATAGGCTGGCTGGTATATAACCCTCTCTGAGTGCCAAACAATCAACTTCTGCCAACATGTTTGGCGCCCTTCTTCATGTCACTGAACCGTTTCCTTATATTATACATGAGTTCCCCTTGGACAAGAGAAACTCATGCTAACCAAGTGTGCTTTAATCCCTCAAGCTGTAGTTATATCATATTCTCCAAACCTCAGAGTGCTATTTATGCTCACGCCAAGACTTTACACCTCCCGCTCGCTCAAGTTTCCTCTGGGAAAAAATGTTCTGTGTTGGAACTTGCTCCAAACTGTTCCTCCCTTCACCACATTGTCAGACTGTCATTGTGCAAACCGCACCCCTACAGAGAGTGTTAACAGAGATGACTTTGACTTGATTGAAGTAATCACACCTGGTGATAATAATCCTGTTCTAGTTCTGTTTTCAACTTCGCCACAAAATCACTTAATGTGAGCTCCTACAGTATTATACAACTGTGACAGGGCTTTGTGTTGTGTACTACTGATTAAGTGAACAAAGCCAGTTATGTTGAAGGGTTGTCTTTGTAATCACCAGCAACTATTTGGAACCAATATCATCTAATCATTTACTTTAATTTATGTGGAGAACATAGCATCACAATTATCATCAATAATACTATAAGCTACTTTTAATGAAGAACTCAAACTTTTAAAAGTGCAGATACAGTATATCCAAAGGTATTCGCCTTGCTCTTAGCACAAGTTTGTCATTTTTTTTTTTTTCAGGAATGATTCTCAGGATGGCAATGTCAGTTGGTCGGACAAACCTTGGTAGAGAAAGAAATATCTCAACAACTATTGGATGGATTTCCATTTTCAGACATTCTTGGTCTGCATAAATCATACTGACTTTAGTAACGCCTACAACGTTGCTCTAGTACCACCATAAATTCCACATTTGTAGATTTAAAAAAAGTTTCTTGAAGACCATTACAAAATCTTCCCACTAGCTTACTTTTAATTGTGTAATTGTCTGTTAAAATGTCCTTTCATAGTTCTTAGTTTTTTGACAAATTATCGGCAACACTTGTGATATTTAAAATGTGGCATACCAACTCGCCTAAACAAAGTGGCCATCGTAAACAATCCTGCTTAGCATAAGCATGTTAGCATTGTCATTGTTAGCATGCTGTCATTTTAATTCAGTACTTAACCCCCCAACCCTAACCCTAACCCTAATCCGCTAGCATGGCAGTAGACTCTTTGTCTTGTTGAAATACTATACCAAACTGGGATTAACAAATCAATCCACCACTTGCATTGATGTTTAGTTGTATAACAGCACATCAATAAAAAGGCTGTTCAAGCCCCTGGCAGAGTGATAACTATAGAAAACCTTGTTATCTTGAGAAAGAATACATTATTCAGCTTACATCATGTAACATGCAGCCTTGATTAGTTTAAGGGGCACTTGGCCAATTTCACATATCAGAGTCTCTTTACAGGCTACAACGAACAATGTGTCTAAAGCATATTCATGTCACTTTGCGGCATGATTTGTCAAGGAAGCAGAAAATATGGCATCAATAATAATGACATTATATAGGTAGTTCTGATTCATCCATTCTGATACTTTGTGTCCATTTTGTGTCTGAAATTGTAACAGGACTGAAATTCGTATTTGATGGAGTCTTCTTTTAGCTGCATTTGAAGAAAAATACCCAAAACTAATTTGTTTTATATATATTTTTATGCCAATCCTCTCATCACATGTAGGCATGTGAAGTCTTGAAACAATATTGCACACCCCATGAAAAATTTTGCACCAAGCAATTACACAAATCCTCAGTTGCATGCACTGTAAAAAAAAAAAAGTTAGGACAACTCAAAATTTCAAGGCAACAGGTTGCACAAGATTTTTAAGTTTTGAGGCCAACTAACATTTCTAAGTTTCTCTTTTCAATTGAGTCAACTAATTATATTTTGTCCAGACAACTCATTCAAATTTTGTACAACTTCAAGTTTGGAGTTCTGCATACTAAACATTTTAAATAAGTAAAGGTTGTGCTAACTTATTATCTTTGGTTTGGAAAATGTATCTTTCATACGTTTAAAAACTTCTAACTTTGAGTTCCACATACAAAGAATTAGGGATGCACCGAATATTCGGCCGCCGAAAATTATCGGCCGAAAAGGTTTTAGCACCGAAAAAATACCACGAATGTCAGGGAACAGGGTTACGTTGGTAAGCTAACGTGTTGTTGTGATGACCTAATCAAAACGCGGCGACAAGCACGGCGCGCGACCATGCTCGCGGCTGGCTCACAGCCAACATGTCTGCCGCTTGGAGATATTTCTAAATATCAGAGAACGAGGCGCGGATTGCGATTTGTAAAACGTTTTCAGTTGACATTTTTTCGAGGGGGTGTAACTGCAAAGACTTTCACCACTTCGGGATTACTCCACCACTTGAAATCAAAACACCCGGACAAATATGCGGAGTATGATCAACGTAATGATCAATGGCCCTTTCAGCTTTTTAACCATTTTCGGCCGATAATTTTCGGTGGCCGAATATTCGGTGCATCCCTAGTATGAACTGTTATCTGTGACATGTTGTGCATTCTCAGACATCATGGATTAAAGTTGGAGGCAATCCCAGTTCACATTTACTGGCAAAATTACCCCTCTCTCTGAAACTTGGCGTCCTGACCTACAGTTTTCTTTCTGGGCCCTAATGATGTGACAGGTGGCAATAAAACGCCTTCATGTTTAACCGCTTAGTGGGTTTCTTTGACAGAACAAGCATCACCAGATCTCCAGTAACAATGCTCCTTTAGTGGCTAACAAAGTCTCAGCTCCGTAGCCATGTTAAGGTGCTTTCTAGTGCGCGCCTGGAAATCAAACTGTGCTTCATGTGCTCGTGAGGCCTTATGCCTTACATGTTGAGCCAGGTGTCCAGAGCGTTAGAAGCGCCGACTCTCTATAGTGCTTTACTTTTTTTTTTTCCTATGCCGGGTGGTGGGCATTGGTATATAATTTTTAAATCCTCTGGCAGCAGGAGACGAGTTACGCTTGTGGATTATTGCTATTGATCAATCATTCGAGTGTTTACTTAGGGTCAAACACGTAAAACTCACAACTTAAAATTGAAAAGCGTTTTTACGTTTATTTAATAACAAGAGCACAGTGTTCAATGTGGACCGTAGATATAGTATTAAGTTGTCATTTTTGGTGCTATATATTTATATATACACAATTATTTTTATTTTTTTAAAGAACACCTTCAATTTCAGGGGGGTGCGCGGGGCTCGCGGGGTTGGCGGGGGTGCAGTGCCTCCAGACAATTGGTAGAGGAACACTGAACTTATATTACATAACAACCTTGAAATAGACCCCCTTCATATTTCGGCTTAGGAGCAATTCTGAGTTTTAGTTTTTAAGGACTAACGGCTGGCCAAGCACAATAAATGGAAACCCTCTGGAGTTTGAGCTGATTTTTTTCTTAAAGCATTTTCAAGTAATTCAAGAATAATTGCCCTACATTCGGATGATTTTTTTCCAATTTATACTTAAACTTATGAGTCAAAAATACCCCTCTTACGTGAGCGACCAGCCCTTGCGTAGTAATGGTGTCTGTATGTTGCCCTCGGTGAAAAAAATGTGGACACCCCTGCTCAGATGCTATTCTTCTGTCTCGGCGCTCACTTTACAGTGGGGATTAGGAAAGTCATTTAA
>NW_011341002.1:27549-54726 GCF_000735185.1 Notothenia coriiceps
AAGTTAATTGTGCTGTACTTTGAAGAACCCTAAAAAAAGACATGTGTTAATTGATAGAGCGGGTATAAAGGTAAAGTTGAAAGAGTCGGAGATCTGTGTTGACGCACTGAAAAGCTGGACCAACGGACAAACGTCTTTCACTTTTGAAATTCGCCACATGAGGAGCACGTCGCAGAGAGCAAGAAACGGTGATTCAATGCAAGCATGTCAAAAAGACAGTTAAATTTACTGTCTTTCTTCAAAAAGAAGGAAGAGGTAATAGACACTTCAAAACGAGTCAGAAAAGCCTCCACAAGCAGCGACGAGGGCAGCTGCAGCGGTCATGTTGATGGTCAAAACCAGGAGGAGGTTAGCGCCGCAACAGCTAGCCAGCTAGCTAACCGACAGCTAGCCAAGCCCGGGCAGGAGGCTGGCACCGTGGCAGCAGCGGGTCAGGTTCACCGCCAGCCGGAACAGGAGCCAGCTACCGTCAGCCAGGTGGACCACCAACAGCAACGGGTGGGTACCCTGGCATCAACTAGCCCGGTACAACAGCCGGAGCAAGAGGCGAGCGGAACTGCGACATCAGCTGGCCACAGACACACGCATTAAAAGCAGAAAAAAAGAGATAGAGGACAATCCGGACATGCTCGTGATGTGGGGTGTTTTAAACAACTAAATATGGTGAGCAAACATACTGTCTATTAATAGGCCGCCGTGCCAATCTTTGAATAGGCCTAATAAATATCTTTTTTACACGTTAAACCTGTTGAGAAATTAATTGCTGGCTGTATACTGAAGTCCCACCTGTGGTGATGTGGGCATTTGCCTATGTTGTGCGTACTAGCCTAAAAAATTATAAATTATCGTCATAACATTTATACCATGGATACTATTTGAAATTGAGGCTTGTAAGTCCCACAGCGTTGCAAGTGGACATTTTCATGTTGTTTTCAGCACCTTTTCTGTATACGTTCCGGGACCTGTACGCGTCTCGTCATCCCTGAGCTGTCATATGTACTTTGCGTTCCGGCACCTTATGATTTACAAATTAAGCACTGACCGTAAGTAAGCAGTAAGCTGTCACACCTCAGAAACAAAGCACAGTTGCTGTAATCTGTTAGAAGCCTACTGTATGATGTAACCTCTGCAACACTTTAACACTTTCACATTTTGCAAGTGAACCACATTTTTTGTCGGTTTGGTCAACACAGCAGCTAAATATTGTTTTGTTCACTTCAAGATTCCAGCTTTAGCTTTTTGCGAGGAGATTACATTTTTAAATCTGGTTCACACAATTGGATTTTACCTCAAATCTTAGATACTCAAAGAAATAGCTCTTTCTGTTTTCCAGTCATTATTGGAAATCTGAGATGTATCCACAGGCTCTCAGGGCATCTTGCTGTTTCAGTCGTTTACAGCCCAGCCTTAAGCCGTTCTTTGTGCACCTCGATGGCTCAGTGTGTCCTTACTGGCTACATGCTTTGGTACTGAGGACAATTTGATTAGCACACAGCTGGCAATAACTTAAGCAGCAAGGTGCCCTGAGAACTGTGGTTGCAGTGTTGTATTAAATAAAGAAAAATAAGTAAGTTCCTTTGAAAAGCCCTGGGGATCCACTTGTATATTTGATATAATGGAGAACAACTAAGATCAGCCGCAAATAGATTAGAAATCACAGTTACTTGATGGCGGACATCATTTGCTTTGACCTTTTACTGTGTGATGCTTTAATTTTGAAAATGTATTTATATGGATAGATCAGTATCTACAGTTTTAAAAGATGTCCTCACTACTACACTTGTGTTTTTCCCCTATGTGTCGTATAAGATATTGGTTGTCTACATTTTCCTCGGGATGCATACAGTTTTTATCTTTCTATACAGTTGCGGTATAGAATATATCAAGTCAGTGGGTACAACATTCACGGATCTAAGAGTCTATATGAATCTTACAATTAACCAAACATCAAAGACAAACACATCATTATTCGCAACCTTATAATTTAACAATTAAAGAAGAATCGGCAAAATGAGCATCTTGATACACATCGTTACCATCCAAACCTGATTTATATTTAACAATGCCCAGAATATGTCTGTACTTGTGCTCCTCCAAATCTCCCAGTGTTTTCTATTTTTAAAATCATACCTAAAGGGGCTGTTAGTTTCCTGGGTTCAGCTGCTGACAAGATAATAATGGTGGGCCGAGAGTGAATTCCCTGGGATGAGGGATTGTCGTTTTGGTGATAAAATAATGGTCGAGCTCAGCAGTAACTCTAAGTTTCAAACTGCCGTGGGAAACTGGACACTATGAATATATATAGTAATAGTTTTGTGTACTGCACTTAGTCAATATATTCTCTTGAGCAATAATTGTTACCATCTTGAGATCTGTGTAGCTTTTAATGCAATGAGCATGTACTGCCCCCCGATGCCCCCTTGGTGACGTTGACTGAGCCTATTTCGAAGATGTAAAGTTTGACCAAAAAACAGTGGATGTCTCATTTTCAGAGAATGTAATATGTATGTTTCAGGGGATTGGTTGACAATAGGAAAACTAGTATCCATTTGACCCCCAATATGATGTTATAGTACAAATGTCAAACATCTGAACAGAAGTCGTGAAATCAAATGATTCACCCCCTGAGAATAGCTCTCGTTTCAAAAGGCAGGCCATGGAAAGCTCCCCCCAAACACTATTTTCATATATTTTATTACAAGCTGTTTAATCAACTTATTAATTTCGCAGGAACATGTAAAACACCTTGCATAATCACCAGGGAAGCCATTGGCACTTAATTGGGTTTATAATCAGATGCTGTGTTATCAAGATAACGTGTACTAATTACAAACAGTGCAGTCATTTTCTCATCAGTGCTGCACTTCACATTGATTTTCCATACAACCAATCATGACAACGATGACAATATTGTTATTGAGTGCCTTGGAATGTAATCAGTTTGCTGTGCTGTGTGAGCACTGGTTTTAATGGTTTCCAGCCTTTTTGCATTAAAGTATGGATCAAACAGGTCACATCCAGTATGCCCTAAAGCTCTTCAGCACACAGGGCCTCCACAAAGTAACTCTCTCATTTTGGTTTGACTAAATCAGCCGAATATAGTTGGAAGGAGGTAGGAGAGTTAGTTTGGCGGAATAGTGTCAACTCTAACATTTCATGTCCCACTACCTTGCAGATGAGTTCCAGAACTTCGTTCGAAGGCTCCCCACGTTCTATGCCCTGAACACATCGGCCATCCAATACTTCTGGAAGGCGGAGCCAACCATCCACGAGCGCTACAAACAGCTGGAGCTCAGCACCCAGCAGCTCCTGAGCAAAGCCCAACGAATCATCAACAAGCTATTCACCCTCAGCAAGAGGTGTCGCACTCAGCCCAAAATCATTATGCTGAGGGAGAGGTGAGAAGCTGATAAGTATTCCTGCTGACTTTCTTGTTAATTCGGATGTGCAAGTGTGTGTGTGTGAGGTTGTTCATGTATGGAATTAAGCACAAACTCCAAAAGCCTGCTGCCGTGTCACGATTCCTTTCAAGCAAGCTCTGAACGGCAATGCTCATTTATTTTCTTCCGCACACGCTTTGCTATGCCCTCAACTTCGCATTATGCTAATAATGCACACAATGTACGAGCGCTTTGATATTCCACCGAGGTCCTGCTAAAGTGTCACACCTTGATGACTTGGCTGTACTCCCAGCACAGGTCTCCTCTACATGCAGGGAATCAAAGCCACCCTCCTGTGAAATTAAAGTTTGCTGTGTTTTAAAAGAATATGCTAAGTTTGGGAGATGTTCCTGTTGGTTAACTAGCCTGAGATGAAATCATGGACAAAAAAAGTTTTCCTCGTCTCCTCAGTACATCATTCAATCTATTTTTTTCCTCACACAAAGTCATATAGTCTGCAGACTCCAAGCCTATGAAAAATAAATGTGATTTAAGCAGTGCTGTTAATGCAGCCAGGCTCATTTTAGGGGCTATTTCAGGTGAAAAACTCTGCAAATGGGATGTTAGCTGCATAAATCTCATCGCCCAACACCAAAGGGAATATAAACTATATCATTATCAGAACAAACATATATGCACAAGATGGATTGTTAACCTCTGCTGCTTTAATTTCTTTCTTATGTTGGCTTTCTTGTTTACTTTTTAACATAGCAAAGACCAATGCTTTAGTGTGAGATATTAGGATACTTCTAATGATGTAAAACACGTTTGTCCTTATTTCCCTAATAGACTCCCCCAAGGGTTTAGCTACCACTGAACAAAATACAAGTTTGGTCTCCTGCAGCATGTATTTTAGGGTGATCATGTTTAAAGGTCCAAATATTTGACACAATGGACACCGTCTCTCTCTTTGGTGGTCATTTGTTGTCTCTTTGTAGATGTTTTGTGTCACTTTGTTGTCATTATGTGTTTATATGTGTATTTTGCATCACTTTGTGGTCATTAGGTGTTTCTTTGTAGTCAGTTTCATTTCATTATTATTGATACGTGTATCTTTGCCTGTACATAATTAGGTCGCTCAGTAATCCATGTATTAGTAGTACGGATGGAGCGGTTATACAAATAACCGTTAGATATAAGTAACACCTAAAATGGACCAATTCTTCAAAGGAAACGTCATCTGAAAAGTCTGAGAGAGGACACTGTGAAATGTATCAGTGAGACTATAGCCAGGCACAGTGAGAAATAGGTCGATAAATGCGCATGCATTACACCGTTACTTTATCTCCTCTTGGCAACACTTGTTTATCTTTCACACTACTTTTTGTATACCTCAAGTCCCCCATTTTACCCCATGATTCTGAATGGATCACAGCAACTCTTATCTAGTACACTATGATTGAATGAGCCAGTTATAGTCATTCAGTCGGCAGTTTTACAAATGAATAATAATTTCAGATCTGAAACCAAGAACATATATAATTGTTGAAGCATATATTAACCTATAACCTACCTAATATTGAATTATATTCACTTGTGGTTCAGTATAGTTAAATTATTTGTCTTCTACTCTTTTTGTTAGGCTCTGTTTTTGTTTGTCTGGTTTGGATTAATTGTTTACAGTTTTCATTTGAAAGGGTTATTCTAGTCAGATACAGAAAGACTCCCTGTTGAAAACAAGTGCCAGTATATAGCACTATTTAATCACAATGAAATAAGATGATGCAGTTATAAGTGACTTGTAAGTGATGAGCTAATAAAAAGGCACATCCATAAGTGCCTCTGCGTTAAAACTAATATAAATTACAACACTTCAGCTTGAGAGTATCTAGAGGGAGCAGATATAAAAACATATATTGGGAGTGGGAATACTTAAACTGGATATTTTGGACCCTGCTGTGATTTAACCTGGTGCTCTCAAAAGGTCTTAGCAGGAGTCCATTAGTTCATTTAAAGAGGTTCACATCTATGAACTGTGGGAAATAATGTATTAACTTTGCATTTAAAAGATCTGCACAAAATGCTGTGCTAAATGACATGTCAAATGTTGACAAGGTCTGTAATAATGTGCCATTTTACTGTTTAACACGTAAACAATGTACAATGATTTTCCATATTCTACAACATATTTCCCTATAATCTTGCATTTAAAGACCTTTTTAATAGAATATATATTTTCCTTTTAATTGAAAAGAAACGCTTATGTATCTCTGCATCAGTATGAAAAATAAGGAAAAAGGGGAACAGAAATATGATGTGCTTATGACTTATCCATTTTAAGGGTTCTACAGTAGATTAACTCCCTAGTCTGGAGATAATAAAATATTAATGCTTTTTTCGGAAGTCTGAAATTACAAGGTGTCAGAATATCATCGATGGAGCCGCCATGCTAATGTTTTTTTGGTTCATTAAGCAAACAAATATTGCATCTTCTTTAGGGGGAAAGTTTTGCTCACTAGTGGAAATTGAATATGTAGCAGAAGGAGAAAGTTAGTGTGACGCATTGATCAGTGTGAAATGAGCTGGCAGACAATGAACAGATTGCAGAGTGAACACCCGGCTTCTCTTTGGCCTGCGCAGCACACTGCGTCTGCACGACAGTTTACATGTCGTGCTGACACAATGCGCTTTATGGTGGTGGGGAGGCTTCCTCTCTCTTGCTGTGCACAGCCCACGCTCTGGAGGTGAGATATGCACAGCTGACTCTAACTAATTTCAGAGGAGCTGGCCAGTGTTAACACATTGTATCCACTCAGGGTTCACACAGACCCTTAAAAATACTTAAAAGGCATTGGTTTAATGAATCCTAAATGGTGTTAACATTCCTAAAATCAAACTTCTCCCAAAACAGTAGGATTGCATGAACCATTTTTTTAATTAAAATGTTGAATCTAAAAACCTATTAAAGGGGCCCTATTATGCACATTTTTAGGTTTCATAATTGTGTTTTACTGCCTCTGCTCAGTTCTTTTTGCCATCGAGAGCCCAGTGATTGGTCTGTTGTGATTGGCAATCTCAACCATTTAAAGATATCCCGCCCCTTAGCCTATCACAAAAAATGTGTTGGAGTGCTGAAGCGGAAGTTTAACATAGTAATGTCACTATGTAGCAAAAGTAAACAAAGTACTATACATGAGGCATTTTCAGGCATGGGGGAGTGTGTTGGAGAACAACTTGTGAACTTTGGGATTTGAGAAGACCCCAACAATTATATTAGGGTCCCTTTTAAAAAATACATAATGCCTCTTGCTCACAGATATTTAAGGCAGTGGAATATAAGACAGTGTTTCTCCAATTGTTGTACTGCTTAATAAATGTAGCAAATCAGACTCATTCGCAGTAATTGGAGTCTGAGAGTCTGAGATTGTAAAATGGTTTTATGTTTAAAATACAACATACAAGTGAACTGAAAATGTTATCTGCTTGTATGCAATTGTAATTCTATCATCACAAAGCATACAGTAGTATGGCTTTATCACAATTAACTTGGTATGTCTATGCAATAATGATGGGTTCCGGTAGCCGAGGTATTAATGTTACTTTGTAATACAGTTAATTAAAAATGATTGCATTCAAATATGTTGTATAAAATCAAACAAAAATGATTATTCTATTAGAGGATATTCTGTGTTCTGCACTGATTAGCTATGTGGAGCAGTTTTCAAATTAGAGCTTCATATAAAATGTATCAAAATGCAGTCATTAGTTGAGTTCGAGCGTTTTGTTATAAATGATTGCAAATTGCTCTCATCTGTTCTACTTGGCCATGGCATGCTGTGTGCACACATGCATTTGAAAGTTTTCATTGTCTCATCACATTTTGGTAAAGAAAAGTCAGCACCACACACTGCTATAGTAATTATTATGTATGTGTATAAATGGGAAATGCACTGATGTGGACCCTATTTAGAAGTGCTACAAAAATGTCTTATGTTTGCTCTAAACTGGGTTTGTAAAGTTGTGAATATAAACGTGGCTCACTTTCAATGACTTTGATCTAATATTCATCATTAAAGATAAAATTCACTGTGTGTCAAATAGTTAAACAACTGCTGGGAACAATGTTCAAAAATACCTTTATTGAATGTAAACTACTGATACCTGCGCCTTTGTTTGCCCTAATTTAATTTAGCAGCTGCAAATGACCAAACTAACAAAACTGCTTACTCTGCACAAGAACAAAAGGGGGGACTCAGAAATGTGACAGATGTGGAACAAAGTGAATGAAAAGACTGATCTACAACATTATATTCTTGGCATGTTGGCCATCTGCTTTCTTTTTTAACAAAACAAACCCTTTCTTTTACAGCATCAATCAAAGTGTAACAACAAAGCAATCAGAATCCAAATAAAAATGAATTGTTCTGCTATGAGCTTATCACACCAGGAGGTATTGTCATTTGATGAAGCAAATTAGCTAACTTTTAAGTGCTAAACGAAAATATAGAGCTAAGGATTCTTTAACATTACATCATTAGGTTTTATATATCTGACCAAAGAATATGTGGGCAGAGAAGCATTTCTTGAAGGATTTTATGCCTTAAAACTGTTTTATGTATGTGGTTCCGAGCAATGGTTTTGTTACATTTGATTTGAAACTTTTCTGGATGTGTAAAGAAAGTAATTTTGTGTTGACAGAAAGAGAAAAGAGAAAACTTGATAATTAAACTCAAAATTGTATTTGTTATGTTTTTAATTGTTTTTAACTTGTTTAAATATAGATTAAAGAACAAATAACAAAAGAGGCACGAGATGAAAACTAACATAACATAAAATGAAAGAAAAGGAAAACGTGTTCTTACATTTTTGTTTTCATTTAAAAAGAGCTAGTTACACAACTCTACTTACTATAATTGTATTAAATCCCATGTAAAGTTAATACTCATGTAATCATGTGGTTTTGAGTAGCTTTGTATCTTGTATTAACGGTAAATCTTACATACTTCTATTTTTATTTAACAGGCCCTTCACCTACTGGCTGAACTACATCCTCTCCATCATGTACTGCAGTGAGAACAATCACATCGGTTCTTACCTGGAGGACACCCGGAGCTGCTCCTGTCCCTACGAGCACCCCCCCTGCCAGGGTGTGATCCCCTGCACGGTGGGCGAAGGCACCTCCTGCGCCTCCTGCTCCTACGAGAACCGCTCCCGCTGCGCCACCTGCAACCAGGGCTACATGCTGAGTCAGGGCCTGTGCCGCAACGAGGTGCCCGACTCTACGGATCACTACATCGGCTTCGAAACAGACCTGCAGGACCTGGAGCTGCGCTACCTTCTGCAGAGACGCGACAACCGCATCAGCATACACGGGATCTTTGTCAGCAACGATGTCAGGCTGAATAACTGGTTCGACCCGTCATGGCGGAAGAGGATGCTGCTGACGCTGAAAAGTAATAAATACAAGTCAAACCATGTCCACATGCTCCTGGGGATGTCTCTACAGATCTGCCTTACCAAGAACAGCACTCTGGACCCCTTGCTGTCTGTGTACATCAATCCGTTTGGGGGGAGCCACTCGGAGAGTTGGATCATGCCCATTGAACAGGACAACTACCCAGACTGGGAAAGGACTAAATTAGACCTTCCCTATGATTGCTACAACTGGACTTTGACTTTGGGCAACAAGTGGAAAACCTTTTTTGAGACGGTCCACTTTTACCTGCGCAGCCGGATCAGAGGGCCCTCGAGTACCGGGAATGGAACTGTATATTATGAACCCTTGGAGTACATGGAATCGGGGAAAAATCTCGGCTACATGAAGATAAACAGCATCCAGGTGTATGGCTATAGTATGCATTTTGACCCAGATGCGATCCAGGACTTGATTTTACAGCTTGACTACCCATACACTCAGGGATCGCAGGACTCCGCCCTGCTGCAGCTGCTTGAGATCCGGGACCGGGTCAACAGGCTCTCCCCGCCCGGAGCTCAGCCTCTGGACCTTTTCTCCTGTCTGCTGCGCCACCGGCTCAAACTGTCCACCACGGACGTTGCCAGGATCCAGGCAGCGCTGCAGACTTTCAGTGCCAAGCAGCCCAACTCGTTGGAATACGAAACTACCAAATTATGTAGCTAATAAGTGGGCGGGCGGCCAGGTGCACAGATGGCGGAGCAGTTATCACACAGGCATGATGACGGTTAAGAGCAATCCTGGAGTCGAGGAAGGGGACATTTGGGGGACATTTTTGTTGTCGTCATGGATCTCAAGAGTGCATTTTAGATCCTCATGTCAGCTTTTCGTATAAATTTGTACAACATTGTAGATTTAAGGAGCACCAAACTTGCCTCATACTGTAGCTTTTTTTCTTTCCTCTACGGATGAAAATAATAACTTTGACAGTTGATAGTATAAATGTCAATCTCTGCCATCACTGATATGTTGCCAGTGTGATGACGTTTGTAGGTTGCACATATTTAAATCGCTCATGTACGTAAACAAAAACTTTTGCTGAAGTATTACCCAAGCAATGTAAGCATCTCACAGATATAAACATCTCAACACATCAGCATGTTTTTTGTTTATACTTTCCTCATCACATTTACTCCCCCCCCCAGTACAAAGATAACCATACATCCTTGTTTTACTACCATTGAACTCCCTTTTTAACCTGGAACATGATGGGCACCTCATTGTTTTTAGCTTTCCATTCAACAATAAACTCCTTTTTTTGAAAACTGTACTACACATTTTAGTAAGAAAAAGACAAACAACAACTCAATAAACAAACAAATGACGATGTAGTATTCCATATTTGCTGATAAAAACGAGACCATGATCACAATATATGTTTCATGTGCTTTTATTTTTATAATGCTGTTGTTTGTGAAAAAGTAAAAAAAAAAAGTAAAAAAACAGTGTCTATAAAATGTATAATACAATTTGTTAATACACTAAATAAAAACATTTTTATGTGTGGTCTATAGATGGTGTACTTTTCATACAAGAAATACAAGGAATTTTCCCCAGCAGCTTAATTGCAGCAGCTCGTTAAGGTCATTAATAACACCTGTGCTTTTTCCGCTATGGCACATCACTGTCTGTCGTACATGGTCACATTTTATAAAAAGCATTTCAGATATATTTCTGTTATTCTGAGGTGCTTTCAAATGCTTCTGGATCTGTTGTCAGACTACTGACTATTCAAGGCCAAACATGCAAATGCAAAGGCATAATGGTGGCTGTCAAGGGGAAAAAGGTTCTACTACTCAAAACATTTCTAACAGAAGAAACATGCTCCAGCTTCAGAAACAGTGTCAATTGAAAATCACATACGGAAATTCAAAAACAATACTCAGAAAAAAGCTGCACTTAAAATGTTTGCTGCAAAAAGCGAAAACAGAGAAGAACAGCTTCTAGGAGGAGCTCTAAAAATAAATTCAAATAAAGATTTTCAGAGCTTATGATGATTATGATGAAATTTATTTGGCTAGGTCGGACACAAAAAAACCTAAACAAATATGCAAAGTAAATCCATTATAGATATATGTTCAGATAAAATATGCTTTAAGAGGAATGATTTTAAATGACTATATATTTTTTGGATGAAAACAGATTAGGTTATTGGGAATCCAATTTCATATTTTCTTTGTGATTATCACAATTTCAAGATTAAATCATTGTAAAGCTTAAGTGTTGGTTACTAGCTATGTTAAAACATATTTAAACATTGAATTATTATATAATAATATTATGCCTGATGTAATCATCATGCACAATAAAAAAGTTGCAAAGTTTACTATCACACTTAACATTTTGCTCAAGTGCCCCTTAAATAAATCAAAGCTGGTTGTAAACATTGACTGGAGTCCACCTGTTGTACATTCCGTTAATTGAAAGCCACACACCTGTATGTATGAGGTCTCGGAGCAACAATGCTTATCAAAGCAAAACTGAGAAGCATGTTATCAAAGGATCAGCCTGCATAGCTCAGAGTCACGGTTGTATCGAGGCGCAAAAGAAGATCCTGCTGCATTGGAGGTCGCAAAGAACACAATGGGCCCTAGAAAAGTACAAAACCAAAAGTACTACAATTTTCCTATAATGGAAACCTGGTTCAGAGTGTTCAGATTGGACAGTGGCCCAAGTAAACAGCTGAGGCAATGCAGGGGTGGTTTAGGGACAACTCTGCTATGTCATTGAGCCCCATCTGAAACCAATCGAACATAAAAGTGCAGGGAATGGCAGAAAATCCCCACTCAAGGTGTTCAACGCATCAAGGCTGAAATCCCTGCCAAATGTGAACTAAGTACTGAGTTAAGGGTCTTAATAATAATGTCCATGATGTGATCTTTCTAGTTTTTCTTTGTAATACATTTAGCAAAATGTAAAACCCTAACCCTAACCCCTTGTCACAAAATACGATATTGAGTGATTTGACAATTGGAAAAAAGGGTCTAAATGCGCTGTGTATTGATCCACCACTTGTAATAGAAGTGTTTTCACGGCAACATGTTGACGACTCATTGTGGGAGAAGTAGAGGTGTATTTAACAACTTTAATGAGCTACATTACACTTAGGGGAGGCCCTGGTGTTGTGCATGCTGGTTAACTTGAATTGTTTACTGTGACACTTAATGGACTGTGTCATTGTTAATTATATCAATTTCACCTGTGCTCTTCCTACTATGACAATTCAAATTCAGTTAAAATGCTTGCACCATACAGGCCAGCTGTTATAAAATACATCATTGTGCAACATTAGCAGATTAAAGTGGGAAAATAGTACAGTAGAGAAGATTGTTTTTGTATCATGTGCTTTTTGAAGGAATTATATTTTGGTATTTCTATCTCAGGAGCTCCTTGAGTGAATTTGACACAAATGCAACTTGAATTAACAAGAACTCAGTGGTCAAGGCTGCTGTGACCTCACAAAAACACATGGTTGGCCTTCTGTCTGGGGCTTACATCCGCAAGATAGACATTTAATTTTCCAGCAAATTCCCTGATCAGTCCCAAAACCTATTCTCGGGACAAGCTCTGAAGTCCCTTCCAATTCTGGGCAGACAGAGTAAATGTAATTTCTAGGAGATAGCATATTATATTTTGTATTTAAATGTATAAAACAAGTAATATAACATTCAAAGAACTTGTTCAAGCAGAAAAAGAGATGTGTCACATCAGAGAGTTTAGGTACAATTGCCACAATTGAGACAGCTGCATTCAAGATCCATTTCATCCGGCAAAAGAAAAATCAGTGGTAAGTGAATATAATGAGGAGCCATTCCGTTAACCAGTTAAACCCCATGCCCCCGGGAAACAGCATCTTAGGGCTTCTTAACATTCTTAACATTTAAAAAACGATGAATCTGTCATACTCACTTAGCGGGAAGAAACTCAGCTATCAGACAATATTGACAATTTTTAGCAAAACAAAATATAAGGGTAATAACAAAGGCTCTGAATTAGCCCTGAGTGAAAAATTGCTAACGCACTTAGCAAAGAACTCAAGGTAAAATACCCTTATTACTTATCAGATCTTCACAAACAAGATATCGATTAGCAAGCTGAAATATAAGTATCATCACTGAGCGATCAGAACTCGCAACAGCGGAAGCAAAAACAGACATCACACAACGTAGCTTTAGGTAGCAAACACGGCCAATATGTCTTACCTTTTGCTGTTCCTGATCAAAAGTTGTGTTCAATGGCATCAAAACGATAAAAACGCTGCTGAAGGTTAATCCAATGGTTAATCCAATGTGTCTGTGTCACTTTGAAATGATTACTGATAATCCATCTTCATATTTACTAGTTTGAGCCGAGGTTTTAGTTTTCAGTTTTCAGAGCGTAACATAGCTTTCGACTGCATGCGGATCACTCCTCAACGGTAACGTGTTTGTGTATGTGGAACTTCCCCTTCCATTATATTGGCTCTAACGGTTCAAAAGAGATGTCAATCACCAAAATCACCAAAATCGACCAATGGGTTCCAGAGAAACGGCAAATCCACACAAATATACCCAAATGACCCCAAAGGTGGTTTCTTTTTTTGCTAAACCTCTCTAAAAAGGTCAAATGTCACTTGTTTTGCATAAATCTTGATAGAGGGTACTTATTATATATTGTACTCTTTGGATTCCTAAAGCTTTTAGTCTATCATACCATCATCCAAGGGTAGTTTTCACTATAAGTAAAAAATACGTTTTGGACGGACGCGATAATTTACAGTTTCAATATGAATTTTCTTTAAAATAAAAAAACATCTATATTGATTCTGACTCTTCTACATCCAACTCACAGGTTTATCATTACTTTGAGAAAAAAGATTATTAATTTTCCCCTTTTAGAAGTGTAGTTATGGTAATTTGTACTGGAAATGTCATTTTCGAGCCTGAGACCTGAAAAACAGGGATGGGGTTCAACGGGTTAAAAGACAAAAGGTGTTTTCTTTCGTGGTATGATAGCTCTCAGAGCATTTGATACTATATCATTGTTTTGTTTTGGGATTAAAGCTACAACCTACCACATTTGGCAGATTATCAAGATAGTCAGCAATGCCAATGCTTTGTGGTAATAAGAAGAGGATTTCTGTGCCTAAGGTTGCCTGTGGATTTTTGCTGATGGATGGCTGGTGCAGGTGGGGGGTGGAGTGGACCCAGCATCAAAGGCCTTTAACTCAGGTGGTTCTTTAACTGGTGTGTAGCAGTCTGTTGTAATTTTCCGGGGTTTATGTCTTACTCCACAAACCGTAAAAATAAAGCATCACTTCCCGTGACCCTAAATTGCTTTGTGCTGTACACGTCTAGTATGCAGCTGCTCCACACAAAACCATTCTCTTACTCCCCTTGATCTTTAACCATTTCAGAGGATGAAAGCACAGACTGTGGAAATGCAGGTTCAAAGACTCAAATCGCCCAGAGTGTTCCCCATCACATGATAAGACGGCAATAATGCTTTCTGTCGGAAATGTCAGAAAAATGCAAATGGTTTCTGGCTGCTAGCACATTAGAATGAAAAAATAGATCAAGTAGAGATGACAGGTAGAATATGAAAGATTGCTCAACCACAAGTTCTCCAGGACATGTGTTAACTGGCATTGCATAAAAAAAAAAATCCTTCCCATGTTAAAATGCACTTTGATTTTTCCCTTAAGATCCAATCAGAATTAGCACAAAAAATATATCTAAGAAGTTGCACTCAACTTAGGATAATCAGCACTTTTGATTATCTGCATGACCATTGCTTTGCTTTTGCATCCGTGAACAAGAGACTAGGACATTGATCAATAGTGTAACATCAGCGGTTAGTTGCATGGAAAACATACAGTTTTGCTGGTTAAATCAAATCTCGGAAACATTAATATTTCATTCACTAATTTTCTGGAAAAAAGCCCTGTGGCATACTAATACTGTAATTACACCCTACATGCATGTTCCAGCTTATAGCAATTATTGGAACAGAGTGTCACCCCCATGCACCTGAGTGTTTGGTGTTTTTTATTTTCTGAATTGTGATTTACTGTGAAACTCTCCATGCATTACAACAATCATAAAGAAAGCTCTGTGTGGAAAGTTTGCTCAATGGCTCCAGAGAAAAAACACCCTGTGTATTTTCAACGAGGGATTTCTTCATGCTCAGGCAGCCATAGTAATACATAAAACACAACAAATGAAGAAGAAAAATAAAGGAGTCCAAGTGTTAAACCAGTCTAGACAGACAGAGCAGATTGTAAAAATGGAAAAATTTCAGTTTTCCTGCATGTGGTAATGGGACATTAAAGGTCATCTATTGTGCAAAATCCAGTTTTTCATGTATTTTATAACCCCCTTATCACCTGAATCTCCTCCTAGAGCACCATTGTGTTCTTTTTAACCAAATATCTCTCAGAGGGGCGTGGGGAGTGGCACATTATTTTCATCTAAAGTAACAGAAAGAGAATCAGCACTTTTGAAACAGGGCTGAAACAGAGGGGATTATGGGATGCTACAAGGATCTGTTTGGTATTTCGAGCCAAACACTTGAGAGACATGTTTTGTATATATCTGAGGGACCTTTAAGTGCGGCACAGGTGGTAACTAGAAACATCATTTCGTTAAGAGTTTCTTAATAGTTTATAATAGCTTTATAAATGTAATGTATTATTATTATCATTATTAATAGTCATGTATTATAAAGGCAAATGTGTTCTGGGCCACAAGAATTTCAAATGATAAGATAAGATTTTATTTGAGTTTTTGTGCTGCTTTGGTGATAAGAATTGCTTCCGACCTCTCATACCAATCATCAGACGCTCAGAGAGGAGCTCACTGATGGCAGATCTGTGATTTCATTTTTTTTTGGGACATGGCTTAATTATGTGATGTTTCTGTCTTTGCTTAAGGGAGTCAGATCTTGGCCTTTTGATGAAAAACAGAAAACAGAATCATTTATATTTACAGCCAAAAATCTCTTTCGTTCAAATGAACAGAAATGTAATTCAAAGCAAATGCTGATCAAAGCAGTGTCAATATTGGAACATATTTTTAATGTAATAACTGTTCAAGGTTTTATTTCCTGCAAGGTTAAAATAAATGAAAATTTTGATTTATTCAAGGGCTTGTTTTTTCATAAAAATATAACCATGCCACATACAAGGCATGCTCTTAAATAAATGCCACAAGTAGTACATTCTGTATACGCTCAAAGCAATACATTGAAATAAATAAAAAAAACATCAATGAAGAAAAATTATTAGAGTAAAACTATTGCCAGGATTAGATGACATTCCCATGTGAAGCTCCACTCCAGACCAGTGAGCAATCAAAGCACATTTTCAGCTCAACCTTATTAGGCTAGCAGATATTTGGTGGCATTTAATGAAAAAAGTGCTTTGGGCTGTGGGAAAAGCATGAACGGTGATCCAAGGTATGGTTTTTAGAATGTGTCTATTTCCATCATCTCACTAGCTTAAGAGCACTAAAACCTATACACAATTATACTCACCATGATGAGTAAAAAATATATAATAATCGCATTGGCTGCAGTTAACATGCAACTCTTCCCAAATTAAAAACCAACACATAACAAATCCTTCCCTGGTCACATAATGCCCCTGGGGAGTTATTTTAGTTACTTTAGTTGTGCTGTCTTGAAGGTGTTTAATGAGTGGATCTTGCCAATATGCGAGAATCAAAAGACGCCAAGTGGAAGTGCCTCTAATAGCCAGCAGGGTTCAACTGTTCTGGTGTCAAAATGTAGTACAAGAGAAAGTGACCTTACTTTTCCAAAGTGTTTTACCTCTGCAAACATGTTACTAAAAGGTTAATTTTCTCGATCGCACAGCATGTTGTTTATTTTCTATTTTGAGTAAATGAGCAAATAGCTAATGGCTAACCTGTGATGGGCACATTGTTACCATGGCATTGTCGGGTTTGGGTGCGTTCGGTGTATTCGTCTGACAAGATTAACCATACCACAGTGTGTTTTCAGTTCATGAAAGTTGAATGTAACCTTTGAGTCACCTTAAAAGTTATTCTGCAATATAAAGGCTAAAAATGTGTGTCACTTCTAAGCTAAGGACTGCCAAATTGCCACTCAATGCTTAAAAAACATTGACTAACAATGTGACATAACGGTGAAAGCGTCCACTTCTTAAATTCATAGCAAAAAGGTTGATAATTAGATCTCTTCTGTTTTTATAATGAATTATTTCTAGCTCCTTTGTCATTAAATTAAATATTTACTTCTACATCTTAGTAGAACAAAACAGTGGGTACATTTTTAATTTGCATGATGGGCCAGAAGTAAAACCATTTGCCTCCTCAAGAGACAGATGTTCTGCAATTTGAGAGTCAAAATAGTTCCGCAATCAGCATGTGCTGCTTTGCTTTTATTGTTCAGCATTGTGTTGTTTCTCCTCAGCCTAGTCCTGGCCGCAGTTCCCCACAGAGCAATCTGCACGGCTCTTTGAAAATGTACTTCATAGTTCACCACACAAGCTGCAATCAGACACAATTCCCAAAGTGACCCAGGGCGTCGTAGTCGTTTTTTCTCCAAGAGAAAGAAAACACTCATGCATGCTCATAATGCCTTAATAGTAGCACTAAAACATAATGTGAAAGGATGAAAGTGAAAGAGCGTCATCTGAAGAGAATATGGTGGGTGAAGGTGATAATATTATCATCATCTCTATGCCAGATCCTCAGAGAAAACATTCCCTTAGAAACAAAGTAGGAGGTGGGACACAATGTCCTCGTCTGTGACTTTTAGAACTTACATCTGAAGAGAGGGGCAGAGTAATGTTGTTCATATCACAATAAACGTCTGAAACATGAAGGAGTTGTGAAGGTTATTGATATTCAATTGGCCTACCTACAGTGTACTTGAACTGAATATTTTGAGAACAAACGTTTAGGGTTATAAGTTATTTTTTTGCACTATGTGCTTCTTTGCTAGAGGGGGTAAGTGAATGTAATTTAGAGGCAATAAAACTAAATTAATGGACTGCGAGCATCGGAGCACATAAAGAACTAATTCTTTATGAAAGTAACATTAACATAGAGAATATGTAATTGCGAAAGGGGGTCTATAAAAAATGTGATTTGCTCGGCCAAATGCAAATGTGTCCCTCAATCAACTGCCAAGTTCTGTTCAAGCGTGATGAAGGCTTAAAACTCGATCGAGGGCAAGTATTTTATCCTCACATCATCAGGTTTCAGAAAAGCCCTGAAGTGAATAAAATATTTGGGATAATGGAGTAAAAAGATAAGAAAGCTTTGATAATTACCAACTGCAAACCCTATAGTTGCAGCAATGCTGAGTTCATCCTTGGTTGCCTTTAAAGCTGTACTGAAGTGAAAGTCATGTTTGCATTTATGGACCACATAACATTTGAATTAACTCCAAGGAGTATGAAGAACCCTGAACCTTTTAGCACATAGTTTTGGTTTCCGTCTGTCAAGAACTTCAGTTAACACCCAAGTTTTCTCATGGGTGTTAATTGTGTGTTTTCTTTCTCAGTAGGTATACATTTTTTATTTGACATCTAATTGTTTCATCTTTTCTTTCTCTTTCTCAACCTCCTTTCGCAGTGTTGGTGAGCCAGGTGTGGTTGAAAGAGGCAAAGTCTCCATGCTTGATATCAAACCCGCTTTCCAGCGATCACATTTCTCAACAATTTAATAAATCTTGCTTGACTTTGTAATGTAAACAAAAATCTGGCACTTCACTGCGTCTTTAAATAATGAACATGTGTCATTATATTTGCGTTTGATTAAAGAAAGCTGAAAGCTCAGATGTCTAGCATAACATTTATCAAACTTTTCAAAGAGGTTTTAAAGCTCTGATGTGAAAATGACGTTATTTCTGCTTGGGTCTTTGAAAGCTCTGTCATTGGGAGCAGGACGCATAACCGAGACCTCACAGTTGTTTTTAGAACTCGAATACCATTTCTCTGATCTCTTCTGAAAACAGACATGTGAGGCTCAGAATAAAAAACTACAAAAACAAAAATATACTAACCTCATTCCTTTAGAAAATAAAACACGTCCCGCTCTCTTATCATCCGCCCTTCTCAACATCACAGCTTGCCCTCTCGCCAAACCTAATTATGCATGCCAGCAAAAAAGTATTTTGTGTCCATTTCTATTTCAATTGCTTATGATAGCAGGAGCACCATGGTCTCCTCTGGGGCCCGAGAAATGCTCATTTGAAAAATCGCCCAGACGTGCAAGGAGGTTGCCAACCTCAATTTTTGATGCAGTAGCTCATTTTGTGTGTCTTCCTCAGGAGTCAGAGCCCAGCCCCACCGGAGGACCGAGCCACACTAGCCAGCCAATTATCAAGGCCTCTTCCTGCACCTGCCCACTTCCGCCAAGTACGAGTCTGCAGCTCCCCCGCAGGCCAGGGAGCAATCAGAGCTGATGGCCCACTACAGCCCGACTCTGAGAGGCTAACGGAGCTGTGGTGGCATGTAATGAAAAAGGTTCAAATGTTTTACCTGCAGTGGCAAATCATGCATTGAAGTCTAAAAACATTGATTTAAAAAATAAAAGAATGTTCAAACCTAAAATAAAAATACATGTATTTAATCCTGTGTTATGAACAGAGGTGGAAAGTAGTGGAGTACAAATACTTCGTTACTAGTACATTTTTCTGGTATCAGTACTTTACTCCACTACTTATTTTTCTGAGGACATTTTACTTTTACTTCTTACATTTTTTTACACAAATAACTGTACTTTCTACTTCTTACATTTTCAAAACAGGCTCGTTACTTTAGTTTCAATCTGTGTTTGGTGGCGTGATCATTATTATTTTGAATCATTGCATGCCACAATCCGTCTATCCATCATTTCCTGGTCTTCTATAAAGAAGAGGGATCAATGAGAACTTGGCTCGAGTCTATTCGGTCTATTCCCATCTTCCTCTGAACAGGAAGCAACTGCGGCACCTTATTTTCAAACTGCGTCAGTAAGGGAGCAAGTTATTAAGGGTATTTTTTACTTAATTACATTTTGAAGCCCATACTTCTTTACTTTTACTTGATTTTGCCATCTCTGGTTATGAATGGTTAAAACACTTGCAGATCAAAAAGAGAATTAGCCATTTACAAAATTATTTTCTGGGGGAAATCTGACTCTATAGACATTCCAAACATTATTTATTTATTGATAGCCCAAAGCCACTTTAACATAATGTGAGTTTCAGTCTACCTCAGATATGTCCTAAACTGTCAGCATTCTAGTTCTATTATTTCAACGAGTACATTTTTCTTTTACAAAATCATGTTTGTATTAATGTTTCGATATTTTAAAAGGGCAAATGAAGTTGTGTTGCAATTTTCACTCCCAGCTAGCCCTAATCAGTAATCAGCCCCATTTCAAAATCCCAATGTCCTGCTTCCTCTTGGCCTCCACACTCTGTCCTTAATCATCTCAATCATTCATTGCTGCTATACACTCGTATTTCTGTAGATAGCATTTTTGAAAATTCCGTGTGTACAGTCTTACTGCAGCAAGTGTACTGAGTAATGTGGTGCATGCTGCCTGACTGGCAAACACATTATTGGGCATCTGTCCGTGGGATGGAGTGAATTTAGAACAAGAGAGAGCCCAGCCACTGTGACTTTCCAAAAAATGTCATCTCAAGGTAAAATCACACAACACTTGCTCATATACCCAGCCAAAAAATAATTTAGTATTGGTGTGTATCAAACACACTAAAATGTCTCCAAAGCCCCAAAACTCTTATGTTTCACTTTCACTTGAAGCCACTTTCAGGGATGTATTGCATTCACAAATCACAATAATTCAGCAAGCTGATCAAAACAAGCCAACTGATTGAACGCTGTCCTGGATGTAAATTAGTTTAAATCTTTTCCCCCATCCTCCTGAGACACAGGAGATTGAGTGTCGAGGAGATAAGATGAACAAGTTGTCAGTGTGAGGAGATAGACTGATTGGAGTCTAGATTAGATGAAAAAATGGTCTGCATAAGTAGTTGCTGTCATTCCCAATCAGTTGGAAAGAAAAATCCAAACATACTTTGTTTGTATACACTCCAGTTTTCTCATCACATTCTTGTGAGAGTGTTGCCATGTAAAGAGGGCCTTCATGGACAATATAAATTATATCAAAATTATATTTTTCCGGGAGATTACCATATTACTCATTAATACAGCTTTAAAAAATGGACTGGTTTTCTAATCAATCATTCAGAACAGAAATGTTGACAGTGGCAGCCTTTCCTGCAGTTTAGACATTCATTTTCATTTTCCAAATAAACACGTTTCCAAAAACTATTCCCAACCATTACCTAGGTTTCAGGCTACGCGTTACACCGAACATTGAACTTCATATACTGAATTAAAGACCTGACTGCGGCTAATTTGGTTGTCTATAGTCCTTCATAGTCAGATAATTGTATATTTGTATCATTTTCATGATGGCTGGGACTGAGTAAATGCAGGATGTTCCTGAACCAATACAATATTTTAGTGGGAACCATTTCTTTTAACCAGCAAACAACACCAATCAGAGTATCCTGGGGCTTTATGTATAAACTTAAGAAGCATAAACGACTAGCCGAAAGAGGAGGGTGATTTGGTCAAAGATGTCAAGTTCCTTGTTAGTTATGAGGTCATTCAGCAGCTGATCTGAACACATACACTAAAAACATTCCCATATTTGCATATCCTTGATTCATTTGCTTCCTTGGGTTTTCTTCCCACACACAGGAGATGTAAGCAAAGGAGGTGAGAAAAGGACTCAGAGCAGTCATGTTAAAGAGATCGATTAAACATGACGTGTGGCACATCGCATCAGCTGTCCGTTTGTGTTGTTATTCCTCTGTATTTTATGATATCTGTCAGATGAGCATAATAGCATTTGTGACATTATATATATTTACTCTTTATTCAATTCACAATGTCTCAATGTGACATGAATGTGAGCTTTGGATGTCATACTTTCTTGAAGAAGAGATGTGCAGCGTGGCATTTATTCTTGACAGTCTGATGCTCTGAAATAAAACCATATATCATCCTGATATCTATGACGACCTCAAACCGTTTACATTTTCAAAATTAGTGTATAAATAATGTCAACCTATGAATAAATAATCTTTCTATTTGGTGAGCAAAAGTTAAGTTTGAAATGCGTGTGTAATCATAACCAAGAGCCATATTAATCATCTCACATTAGCCTCCCACCAGTCTATTATTTATAATAAGTAAGAAAAGTGCTAAATAAATAATCAAATTGTAATTTCAATCAGCTAGACAACTCAAACATGCTGCGGATTGTGAACAACAAATATCAATCTTCTGCAGGCACTCTGAAACACTGATATGTTATTTATACAAAACGGGAATACAACACCTTTGATGGGGTTGTCACACCGGCTTCCAGAGCGTTTTAGAATTGATTTAAAAATGTTATGTTTTTCGCCCCTACATGGTCCAGCTATATCTCTCCGACATGCTTGTCAGCTATGAACCGGCTAGACCCCTCAGGTCAACTGGAACAGGCCATCTGGTTATTCCCTGGGTCCCAACTATAATTGGTGAAACTGCCCTTAGCTTTTTATGCTTCAAGCTGCTGGAACATCCAACCCAATCTCGTTTGGTGCGCTCAGACACGATGGAGCATATTGAACACTAAGGGCCTCTTAAAACTAAAGTAGAAACATTCCTTTAAACTGTGCCTTTAGCTTAATGTGGTTTGCTGAACATAATAGTTATTTTATTAACCTTTTTTATTGGTTTTAATTTCTTCATCTTAATATTATTTTGGTTAACTGTTGGTGTATAATCAATGATTTAAGTTTAATATGACTTTTGTTATTGCTTATTGCTATACCTCTGTGATGATTTACTAATATAATTTGGTTTAATTGTATTCCCCTTTGTTAATGGTTTTAATTCCATTGCACCTATTTGCAAGTTTTAATTATGTTTACATCTCTTATGTCTCGTCTTTTATTCTAGCCTTGTAGTGTTAGCAGCTTCAACTTTAGCTGTACGTTCAGCATAGTATAGCACAATGTGCTTGCATCCGGAATGACGTGCTATAAAATAAATGTTGCTTTCCGTAGAACTTGATTTTCATACTCACTTTATTATTGTACCAGGACTTTTAGGAATCATTTTGGTGAAAACTAAAAAGGTGCCATGGGGTACAGGAATTAGTTTTCGTTTCAAGACCCTGGTTCACGGAGGATACCAAAAAAGTCCTAGAAAAACAAAGTAAACTTAACTATGTGCATTTAAAAATAAAACAGAGGAATAGTTTCGGCGAAAACTAAAAGGTACCATGGGGTCAGATTATAATTTTCCAAATGGGGGTTCGTTCAGATGTGTGTATCTCACACTGCACTGTAACTATTGTTCATGTATCTTTGCTTTTAAATGAGTGTTTTTAAATGCCATTTTATATCATTGCTTTTAAATGAGTGTTTTTAGATATCATATGTTTCTTAAATGCTATTAATGTCTTTCATTTTTGTAAAGCACTTTGAATTGCCTTGTGTTGAAATGTGCTGTAAAAAGAAACTTGCCTTGCCTTGCCTTGTATTCTTATTTTCTAGAAACAACTGTATTTCACCCCGTAGCATCTATAGCTGAATATTACGGACTTTCTTTACAAACTAACTGTGTATGAAAGCGTTTTTTATTATGGGCGGCATCATTTTGTTCTGCGACCGTGAGTACTACACTCCTATGATTATGTTTCTAGAAGAATCTGTCACCGTCTCCAAACAAAATGAATCCATGCTGTTTGTCATCCATGCCGGGGCCATTCCTCCGGGGTATTTTTCCATTTATGACAGGATTTATTCTCTCACTCTCTCTCCCCCTTGCTCTTTCAATTTCTTTAATATATGTCCTGACTTGCGGGCACTTTCTCATTATTCCTATCTTGATATCTGCCACTGTTAATGAGTGGAGGGACTCGAGTTGCAGAGTTTGAACACTTGGATTAATGTGGGCGCTGCTGTGGGGAGGTTTGGGAATGGTACGTGCTCTCACAGTTCATTACTGTGGATATATGACATTTTAAAGCTGTGAGACGCCTAGCTAATGATGTACCTCGGTAAACACTGGAGACTGCCAGCCACTGCACCTGAGAATGTTCCTCTAATAGCAGGGATGTCAACATGGTGACAGGTACACCTCCTCTGTACCCACTGTACTGCTCTTTTTTTCTTTCTTTTTTCACTTACTCATACTGTTAATTGATAATTGACACATTTTTAGAATGCATGGGGTGGATAAAATAACCTCCACTCTCCTTAATAACATCCAAATGTATATTTCAACAGTGACAGTTTTCAAATCTTGGGTTATTTTGGTGAAAAGTTCCTGTTTTTTCTCTCTGTATGTCATCACCTTTAGTGTAGGCAGGGAGAACTAGTGTAGTTACTTTTGATGAGCAGCACCACAAGTAACTGACAGAATAATGTCACATTTCATTCTCTTTATCTCCCAAGTTTCTCTTTAGTCAGCTGCTGTAAGGATGTCATTAGGTTACCTGACCCTCAGAGGGGACTAAGTTGCTCGTCCGGCCCCTTTGCTGAAAATGTTCTTCAGGCATCAATGCTTCTCGTCCCACACAGCATGAACATGAGATTCCTCCGGCTTATTGCCCACATGGCACACAATGAATATACTGATAGGCTATTTTTCCTATTTAATTTTTTTCTGGCCCAGGATCAGTTATACAACAGTAACTTACATTTGCTAAAACTGGCACATTATACAGAGGGGAATTGCAGAGGCTTTCCTTGAAAGGAGCTTTGTAGATGCTTAGTGTTGGAAAATTGATGGACTTCATGCCAATAATTCAGAAATGTTGTTATGAAACAGTAAAACCAAAACAAAGAAAAAACTAAGATTTCCCTTACAAATTAGGTGTGCAGTATTTTATTACAACAACACAGATGTATTCGTTTTATCTCCCCCAAAATACGAGTGCTCGTATTTCAAACTTGTGAAGATTATTATTGTGATTAATGTGTTGACATTGCTTTATCTTTGATTACTAGTTATTCTATTTATTTTGGAAGAGCTGTGTATTGTTTTTTCTTTGTTCAAAGTGGTAAGTGGTAATGGTCTCACCTTACACCTGTCCAATGTATTGAAGTTCAGGTGTTAGTGTTCAACCATAAACGTAAATAATAGATCCATGAAAAGTAGGGTTAGGGTTATGTAAGACAAAAGTAATACAAAAAAGTCTTATTTGATCAAAAGTGTTGTCATTCACCTTAGTTTGCCTGTTAGCTATGAGTCTTGATTTAGCCATGCAAACACATATTTGTTGAAAGGCATTGATTACCTCAGAGGCTTGAGAGCAACCTTTTCTTAATTTGAATTAATGTCAATGGGCATATGGAGGTCATATTTCAACTGTATCCAGTCTTGCCCCATCAGCATATCCCCATTGAGTCAGTATAAAAAAACGCCTTCGGATAGCAAACCTAACCTCCCTTCGGGGACAAAATCGGCCATTTGTACACTTGAAGTATTTATCAGGCATCAAATTGATAATGTCAACAGCCAGACGTAGCCAGCAGCAACCACTTCACATGTGAGCTGACCTATTATAACTTTTTGTCTCACAAAAGCCTTTATGTGAGCCGGAGACAAATGATCTTTTGATTTGAAATGGACCATTTCCTTAAATACCTGTATTCCTAATGAGTCCGCCCGCCCCCCCTCTTTGGCTCTTTGCTTGTCTTGCTATTAGTGTCCAGGGAGCTAGCAGCGAGCTGCCTGGCTGCCTGAGTGATTAACTAAGGCTTGGGGCTGACAGGCTAGCCCTAATAGAAGCAGGAGGGGGATAATGTGGGGTTCTGTTAAGGCGGAGAGGACAGGAGAAAATAGTAGATGGGTTAGAAAAGAAGCAGGGAGGAGGGGTGTACAGGAGAGGCACAGATGATAGAGAGGAGAACAAATGGACAGAGTGAATGTGGGTTGAGAGGACGAGAAAGGAAGGGAGTCGGTGGAACATAGATGATAAAAACATAGCAAAACAAAGCTGATGGCATGGAATAGAGATGGAGAGAAAGGCAGCAGCAGTAAGGTAAAGGATGATTGGAAGGGACACAGTGGGAGAAGCGATGCACAGGACTGCAGGTGGGAGTCACTTGTGAGATAACTGTTAGGTCTACAGTATGTAGTGATAGGGGCTCAAGCTAAACTAATGATCTCGACCAATCGAGAATAGCCCACCTGAGACTTTCTAGTATATAATGGATGGTGCAGGAGGCTGTGCAGGTGTTTCAGATAGCCTTTAACCAAGTTTTCCCTTAAGAATTCATGCATAGCACATCAATTGGTATCGTGCTCCACCGCATCATACATTTATGGGAAGCCAAAGGCGTGTTGTCCCAAGCAGCACCATTCTAATATGGAAACCATGTAAGACATAGACAATTATTCAAATTTTGATCAATTCCATGATTGCAAAAGTCAATACAATGATTAAATAATAGTAAGAAATCCTAAACCTAATAACTAAGATAAATGAAAGGAAACATGCATAACAAGACACTGGCTGTACATTCAATACTTTGTGGAGGCGTTTGAAACATTTGATTAGAACTTTTTAAGATTAAATTGATGTTTTGAGCTTAATAACATATAATGATCGCCCTCATAGAGGTCCCTCAAGCAAAGATACCCCTATACACCCAGACTTTCCAAATAAATGGTTTCTTATCTACACTGAACAAAAATATAAATGCAACACTTTTGTTTTTGCTCCCATTTTTCATGAGATGAACTCAAAGATCTAAAACATTTTCTATATACACAAAATAACCATTTCTCTCAAATATTGTTCACAAATCTGAAAATATCTGTGATAGTGAGCACTTCTCCTTTGCCGAGATAATCCATCCCACCTCACAGGTGTGGCATATCAAGATGCTGATTAGACAGCATGATTATTGCACAGGTGTGCCTAGTGCTGCGTACCGGTACGCCGAACCGGTACTGGACTTGTAAAAAGTTTCGGTTCAAGTCCGGTTAAAACCGGAACGTCAGGAACCGGTACTTACGTATATTCTCCTTTGTGTTCTAAACCATCTAAAACCTTCCATAGATCGAGAAATTTGCGCTGAGAAAAGACGAAAAACATTGTATTGGCTTCTGATATGGCGGCCATTACTGAACTCACGAAGTCTCACAAAATATCGCAACTGCTCGCGAGATCTGTGTGACGTCAAGGGAAGCTGGCTTAGACATAGTGGACACTGACAGCGTGGGATGCTGGTTGCCATATTTGGTAGTGTAGCTAAGCTAACTCCTTTGTA
>NW_011341003.1:0-3991 GCF_000735185.1 Notothenia coriiceps
CATTGGCTGCAAATCAATATATGATTGGTTGATCAAACTGTCAGTCCAAACGTACGCTCTCATTCAGTGCAACGGCCAGGGCATTCTATCAAGGATGTAGAATACCTTGGTTGAAGGATATTCTACCCAGAGACCCAGAACAAGATCTGATTGGTTGCTTTCTTTTCTAACACAAAACCACTGAAATGCGTAGTGCATGGTCCGAGAAGGAAATACAAATCAACGACACTGTAATATTACAGATCAACAACACAGATGCAATTCTCATTTATTCATTTTATATACATTTTATTACATTTTATTACATTTTATTTATATAAATAATTCGATGTTTTGTTTGTTTTATCTGAGTGTTCCAGGGTATTCTCTGAATACCTTGAAGGCCCTGACGGTTCGCCACTGGTAGATGGTAACCCTCAGTTTGCAATACAAGAAAATACTCTCACAATAGTCTCCTCCGGACAAGTCATTGTTCACAAATCTATGGGTGTTGTTGAAATTCCACATCCACTACTTTTATTCTATCTATGGTACACATGCATAACGGTTCTGACCAATAATACTGTGTCATGACGGTGCAGTACAGCAATCATGTATGCAGGAAAAGCCATGCTGTTCGTGGTGCTATTATTGTAATGTTATTATGAGTGAGTAGGTGGGAGGGGAGGCAGGGCCCAAAGCCTCTTTGGAATATCACATCACTCACCCTCGTGTGTTCGTGTGTCTGCGTATGTGCTTTCTCTTGCTTACAGTGTACACATGAGTGTGGGAGGCTGCCCTAGTTTTGGGATCATTGGTTGCCCTCTCCGATCAAAGGGTTTAACCTGACTGATAAGCAATTGCGTACTTCCCATGTCAGAAAAACATCCTCAGCACACTGGACTATCTCATATTTCCTTGTTTCATACACAAACAGTTTGTGGTGTTGCTAGCGGCCTTTGACCTACTCTTCCTTAATTGATTTTTATCTGCTTTTTGCAATACACTTTTTTAGACTTTGTTTGTTTTTACCAAATACATTGTAACTTGAGGAATTATTGTTGTCATTGCACATCTAATAGATACATCCAAATACATGACCACTATGTTATTTGTGTTTGTAGCCAATAGTAGTAGTTAATGTTTGATTTTAAGGAGTGTTTTACCGTCTCTTCATTTTTTGATAAGATAGCTGATTCACATTTAAACGTGAGTGGTTGTTGGTGCCTAGTCTTCTAAGTTTATTCTAAGCAAACAAGTATTATTGTCTTGCCTGAGTGTTATACTTTTAATTTGTAGCCTACCAGTGCTACTCCCACTTGATCTTGGCTTTCTAGTGTTATCCTCTACTTTCAGAATGTTGTGGTATCTGTTGTCTTCCTGTTAGCTGCTGTCAAGCCTCCTTCTGTTCAGTGATCACTCATATCTTAGACAGCACCATTGTTTAGATGTGTACCAAATCCTGAGTGATGTGAATAAAAAGGAAAGAATACAAAGTAATACATTGAAACTCTAGCTGGGTATAATATAGATATTATATACTAGACATCTGCTTCGATTTTTGAAATTGTAACATGTCTTTTTATGGTTTTGAAGGCAGCATTACAGAAAAGTGATCTGATTTAAGAACTTCCCCCAAATGTTTATCCACAGTCAAGATGACTATTTATAAAAGTTCTCATTTTGTCAATATTTTGTGGAGGCACAAATGGTCAACCCTACAATATTATCCTTATATTGAAGTATTTGGATTATAAAAAAAACGATGAAATGTGATTTTCTTTATATTGCCCAGCCCATATGGACATTTAATTGAATCCTAGTTCAAGCCTGGTCTTGTTTTCACTTGTATAACACAGGTTTAAAACCATACAAAAATGACATTTTATGGCCGATGGACAGAAAAATAATGCCAACAATCTTGAGAATCAATTAATTGCATAAAATAATTTTCTATGAAAAAATGGCTGGAAATGATATTTCATAATTATGGAAACTTCCTGCTTTTATCTTTATCTTTGGGTTTCTTTGGGTTTACAAAACAGTTATTATACAGACATCCCATAGGAGACACTGAGGGCGTTTTAACTTTTTTCTGACTTTTTTTATAGAACAAACAATTAATAGATTAAATATTCCATTAATGATTATCCATAGTGTGTATGGTCCTTAAAGAAAACCCTACAGGAGAAAGCTAAAATACACCTTGTCTCTTAAGATTTAGCAAAGGACCACCATTAGCCTGATGATTATTTAAACCTTGTTTCTGATTACCCATTATTGTTGTTGTTGTTGTTGTTGTTACTATTTTCTTTTCCTTTTTTGGAGCTTTCCAATTATTAATTATATATATCTTTTCTCTTGTTACTTGTTCTTATACTGACCTCTCACCCCTTCTTTTTGTTTGTCTGCAGGCAGTGGAAACAAAGTCTTCCCTGGATGCCTTGCTGCAGATGTCAGTTGCTCAGGTGAGGGAAACCATGCGAAGGCTGGGGTCCAGCTCAGAGGAATGTGCCCGGCTCAGTGCTGCCCTCTCCTGTCTGAAGAGTGCCTCGGAATCAGGTATGGGTATTCTCCACAGGAGCCTTTTATAGTCAGCATGGATCACATTGTTTTCTTCTTGTTTGTCATACGGAATTTTCCTTCTGTGCAGGAGGTGAGCTGAGGGAAGATGACGTTCCCTGGATGTCAGAGCCCTTCAGGAGGGACAGTGGCCCTCTCCTGACCGCGGAGCAGCTGACCGGACTGGGGACCCCGCTCCGCCCTCACAGTCCTTCGCCTCTCGCCCGCCCATCAGCCGTCCACTCCACCCCATCCACCCCCTGCGCCGTGTTCCCTCACCACCGCTCGGGCTCTGTGTCGGCGGTGCCCACGCCTGATGGGCTGGCCACTGAGAGCCCTCTGACAGACCCGTTCCCCATGGCCTTATCCCACACCGCCCGTCTCCACGGGCGCACATCCACCCCGCCCATAACTCCGCCCTCCAAGAGGCGACACCGACTGAAGCCCCCCTGCACGCCTCCGCCTCCGTCCCGCAAAGTTCAGCACCTGCTCCCCAACATCACCCTGACGCGCAGCAAGAGCCACGAGTCTCAGCTGGGCAACCGCATCGAGGACCCCCCCACCAACAAGTAGGCGCTCAGAAAGCTGTTCGAACTAGACATTAAAGAGGTTTTTTTTAAACGTTATTTATTTACAACAATATTGTTGCCTTCTTAAAGGGGCCCTATAATCCGCATTTTCAGGTTGATATTAGTATGTTCTGCCTCTACTGTGACGCTTTATTAAAAAAGAGCTTTTTGAACCTCTTTTCACCCTCTGTCTGAAACCAGAGCCCAGTCTGCTCTGATTGGTAAGCTGGCCGGCCCCTTGTGATTAGTCAGTCGCTCAGAGATGTCCCGCCCCTTAGCCTATCACGTACAGGTTGTTGGAGCACTAACCAATAGAAGCGTGAGTGATGTCACTATATCGCGGAAGGAAACACGGGACTACAATAGAGGCGTTTCAGGTAGTGGGGGGTAGGGATGGATACCGAGCCCCGGTATGAAACGGGCCCCGGGGCTGAACTATTAAAGACCGTGGTACCGTTAAGCTCCGACGTTATCGGTCTTTTTATCGTTACCGGAGACATCTAAAAAATATGTCATATGTATTATGCCACACAAACATTATTGCAGTTTTAGTGTCGCCAACTCCGTTTCTAATACGCAAAAAGACTGCAAAATGTGTCTATGATTATTTTTTATATTTTCGATTTTTCCAATCCAGCCGAGAGATCTCTCTCCCCCTCTGTGTGCGAGGGGGCGGGGCAGTTTACACACACGCGGCTGCTACATGCATGCAGCACACACACAGCGGAGATGGCGGAGAGAATGTGCTCCAAGGTGTGGTTAAACTTTACCCGTCTCGATGTGGACAATGCTCGTTGCCAAAAGTGCAATAAGAGTTTAGCGTGAGAGAGAGAGAGAGAGAGAGAGAGAGAGAGAGAGAGAGAGAGAGAGAGAGAGAGAGA